>NW_027437709.1:2500-5000 GCF_965140245.1 Athene noctua
GGGGCGGGCCCGACGCCGACCGCACGCGCGGTCGCCGCCGCAGCCGCAACCCCCGAACCACCGCCGCCGCCGCCGCCGCCGCACCCCCCCCACCGAGCCCACCCCCGGCCTCCGCCGCCCGGAGCGCGGCGGCTACGACGGGGAAGGGAGAAGAAGGCGGGGGGCCAGTGGCGACGGGGAGGACCCCCGTTCCCACGGCGCACGCCCCGCACGCGAGCGGCAGCACGGCACGGTACCGCCGCGGTACCCACCCGCAGACAGCCGCCCGCGCGGGAGGAGGCCGGGGAAGAGGCCCGCGCCTCTCCCCCCCCGACACCTCGGCCCTTCCCCACCGCCGCGCCCGACCCGGCCGGACCGAACCAACGGGCCGCCCGGCCCCGGCGGGACGAGGCTCCGCCAAGCGGGCGTTCCGGGAGCGGGGAGCTTCGGAGCGCTCCCCGAGTCTCCACTTAGGGGGACGAAGGCCCTCGGCCGACACCGACGGGCCTGCGAGGCACCCCAGCCGCGCCGCCGCGGACGCCGCCCGCCCGCCCGCCGAGGCGAGGCGGGGAGGGACGGCGCACCGGCCGGCGATTGATCGTCAAGCGACGCTCAGACAGGCGTAGCCCCGGGAGGAACCCGGGGCCGCAAGTGCGTTCGAAGTGTCGATGATCAATGTGTCCTGCAATTCACATTAATTCTCGCAGCTAGCTGCGTTCTTCATCGACGCACGAGCCGAGTGATCCACCGCTAAGAGTTGTCTGCCTTTCGGCACCGCCCCGCGCGCGCGGAGGGGCCGGGACCGCTCCGCAGAAGCGGCCCCCTTCTCGGACGACGGACCGCCGCCCCACCGACCGACCGACCGCCCCCCTCCGCACGCGCGGAGGGGGCGCGCGACGACCGGCGGGCGACGGTCGCGCCTCGCCTCAGATGACCGTACCGACATCACAACGGAGGGAAGGAAGGGAAGGGTGAAACAAGCTCCGAACGGCAAGGGCCCGGGGAGCCCGCGCTCCCGACCGACCTGGGGAAACAACAAGCACCTTGCTCGCTTCGGAGGCGGCCCAGGCGCCCGGGCTCGGCCCGGCCTCCGCACGGAGGGCCGGCGGCGCGTCCGACCGCGCGCCCGGACCTGCACCCGCCTCTCGCTCGCGCGGAGGGGGGAAACCACAGACGCTGACCGCCGCGCGGGCGACCAGCGGGGGCGCCCCGCTCGCGCCGCGCGCGCCTCCGCGCCGCCCAGCGCCCGCGCGCTGCGACAGCCGGCTCCTTGCCCCCGTGGCCCCGAAACCCCGGCTCTCGCCCCGACGCCGGGAACGCCCGCGCGGCGCCGCCGCCGCACCACACCGGAGACAGGGACGGACGGCCAACCGCCGGAACCCGAGACGGCGACGCGACGCCGCCGCCCGGCGCTCCGCCCGACCGCCGCCCGGCCACCGCACCGCCGCGGCTGCCCTCCCGGAGCCGCCGCCGCCGCTTCTCGTCTCGGCCCCTTCCGCAGGCACGCGCCAGGCAGAAGGCGGACGCCGCTGAGCCGGAGGCGACGCCCCCTCTCCCCGCTTCCGCGCGGAGAACGGGACGGGGAACGCCCCTCGGCCGCCCACCCGCCTCGCCTGACCGAGACCGGGAAAGGCGACTGCGAAGCGACGGGCAGGACCCGGGACGGGACAGGCCACGCGGCCGGCCACCGAGCGACCGCCGGCCGGCACGCCGAGCGGCGGCGCCGCCGCCGCCGCTCGGGCCCGGGGGCTGCGCCGCCCCTCCCCTCAGCCGGGGCGGGAAGGGGTGGGGGTGGCAAGCAAGGAGCACGAAGCCGCAAGCGCGCCGCTGCGCGTCCACGGAGACGCGGCGGCCCGAGCAGGCCGCCCCGCCCGGCGAGACCCCCGACCGTGGGGGAATCGCCATCGCCCCCGACGGCGAGAGAGCCCGCGCTCCCCGCCGGGGGGGGGGGAGGTTCCCCTTCGCGTTTCGAGGGCGAGGCAGGCCGGCTGCGGCCGACCGAACGCCGCCGGTCTCGCCGCCGAGACCGGACCGCGGAGAAGGGGGGGCAGGGGGGACACCCCTCCCCGGCGCGGCCGCCCGAGGGGACAAAAAGCCCACGGCGTGGGCGGCGGCCGCCATGGCCAGGGCCTGCACGAGAGCGACTCCCGCCCCTGGAGGCTCAACCGCCGCACACGGCCGGGGCCCGCCCCTGCGGGTCGCACCGAGCCGCCCGAGTCTTTAAACCTCCGCCCGGCTCCGCGGCCTTCGACCCCCGGGCTCAGCCGAGGGAGGGCCGCGGAGGCGCGGACGCTAGGTACCTGGCCCTGGGGTGAGGGAAACATCCTCAAGGGCCCCGCGGGGGTGCCTCCCCCGCTGCCGCCATCGGGGGAGCGTCCGCCCGCGGGGGCGCGCCCGACATCCGCCACCACCACCACGTCCTCCTGGCCCGGGGCCCGAGGTTTCCCTCAGTATCCCGGCGCTGCGCCCGGGAGGAGAGCCGTGGCTCGGGCCGCCCGCTGGCGCGCGGGACACGGCCCGG
>NW_027437709.1:10000-15000 GCF_965140245.1 Athene noctua
AGGCGCCGACCAACCTCGCTCACAGCACCGTGCAGACCTCCCCTTCACTGAGCCCGGCTGGTACAAACCAGGGACGCCAGGAGCAGACCGGACACCGCAGGCCGCCCCACGTATGGCATCTGCACCAGGAAAAAAAGAAAGCGGAAAAGAGGACCGAGGCGCCGCCGCCTCGCCTTACCATCATCCAGCTTCTCAGGGGACCAGAGTGGTGGGGGGGGGTAGCCGCTGAAGGCTCGAGACACCCCACCACGGCCATCTGCACCCGGCTGCCAGCCAACACCGGCGGCCAAAAACGTACCGTGCTGTGCCCATGTCACGGGCTCCGGCTTAGGGCCGAGAGAGCAAAGGACCCGAGGAGTCGACTAGCCTTCGCTCACAGCACCGTGCAGACCTCCCTTCACCGAGCCCGGCCGGTAGAAACCAGGGACGCCGAGAGCCGGCCGGACACCACAGGCCGCCCCGCACGTATGGCATACGATACCGGCAACGAAAGGAGTAAACCAAGAACCAGGGAGGCGCCGCCGCCTCTCGCCTTACCATCGTCGGGCTCTCGGGGGGCCGGGGGGGGGGGGCCACCCACCGGTGGCTCGAGACACACCCCCCCCGGGCCGTCTGCATCCAAGCTGCCGGCCACCGCGACCAGCCAAAACCGTGGCGTGCCCATGCCACGGGCTCCGGCTTAAGGCCGGCAAACAAAGGGAGCAGGTGCCGCCGCCGCCACCTCTCGTCCCATCCCCAAGGCCCCCTCAAGGAGCTGGGCAACAGCCCCCGACGGGCTGGAACCGTACGGAGCACCGCTGTGTCAACACACATACCGGCGCTCCCCCCCTCCGCCATCATCGGGCTCTCGGGGGACCGGGGGGGGGACGGGGGTAACCACCCACGGTAGTCTCACAGCTCGGCTCCCCCCCCCAGTATCCAGCGTTCAAGTGCCGCCAGCCGCCTCCGGCCACCGGTCTTCGGCCTCTCCCGTGCACCTCTGCCCGTCCTTTTCTCACCACTCGGCAGCGACCGCCCCAACGCCGCCCGGCTTCGTGCCGTTCGGCATCTCTCTGGGTGCTCTCGGTTCCGTGCACGCTCGCCTGACAGAGCACCGGCTTGAGAACCGTGCCCAATTCCCCGGGGGAAACCACCGTCTGCGGCCGCCCAGCATTCCACTTGGCCGGCTAAGCCGCGTGCCCTCGCTCGGTGGCGCTTGTCTGGAGCAGAGACGCCTCGTGCCCCTATATAAGGAGAATATGGGTCCGCGCCGGAAAGGGGCGCTTAAAGGCAGTGTCTGCCTGCCAGCGGGGGAGGCGCTGCAGAGACGCCGACTCTTACGATGACCTAACTGGAGGCAGCGCGAAACAGCGACCCCTTGGAGGAACTGCCGGAGCCAACAGGTCTGCCCGCGCTCTAAGTCCCGAAGGAGCCGGGTAGACCTGGCAGCCCTTTCGACGGACGCTGAGCCGGCCGCCGGCAACGTGGAGCCGGGTACACCTAGCGGCCACCGCCGGTCGCCTCGGAGGTGGGTAGACCTGACGGCCGCCTCACGCCCCGGAGGCGGGTAGACCTGACGGCCGCCTCACGCCCCGGAGGCGGGTAGACCTGACGGCCGCCACACGCCGCGGAGGCGGGTAGACCTGACGGCCGCCACACGCCCCGGAGGCGGGTAGACCTGACGGCCGCCTCACGCCGCGGAAGCGGGTAGACCTGACGGCCGCCTCACGCCCCGGAGGCGGGTAGACCTGACGGCCGCCTCACGCCCCGGAGGCGGGTAGACCTGACGGCCGCCTCACGCCGCGGAAGCGGGTAGACCTGACGGCCGCCTCACGCCCCGGAGGCGGGTAGACCTGACGGCCGCCTCACGCCCCGGAAGCGGGTAGACCTGACGGCCGCCTCACGCCCCGGAGGCGGGTAGACCTGACGGCCGCCTCACGCCCCGGAGGCGGGTAGACCTGACGGCCGCCACACGCCCCGGAGGCGGGTAGACCTGACGGCCGCGTCGCGCCCCGGAGGCGGGTAGACCTGACGGCCGCCTCACGCCCCGGAGGCGGGTAGACCTGACGGCCGCCACACGCCCCGGAGGCGGGTAGACCTGACGGCCGCGTCGCGCCCCGGAGGCGGGTAGACCTGACGGCCGCCTCACGCCCCGGAGGCGGGTAGACCTGACGGCCGCCACACGCCCCGGAGGCGGGTAGACCTGACGGCCGCCTCACGCCCCGGAGGCGGGTAGACCTGACGGCCGCCTCACGCCCCGGAGGCGGGTAGACCTGACGGCCGCCTCACGCCGCGGAGGCGGGTAGACCTGACGGCCGCCTCACGCCCCGGAGGCGGGTAGACCTGACGGCCGCCTCACGCCCCGGAGGCGGGTAGACCTGACGGCCGCGTCGCGCCCCGGAGGCGGGTAGACCTGACGGCCGCCTCACGCCCCGGAGGCGGGTAGACCTGACGGCCGCCACACGCCCCGGAGGCGGGTAGACCTGACGGCCGCCTCACGCCCCGGAGGCGGGTAGACCTGACGGCCGCCTCACGCCCCGGAGGCGGGTAGACCTGACGGCCGCCTCACGCCGCGGAGGCGGGTAGACCTGACGGCCGCCTCACGCCCCGGAGGCGGGTAGACCTGACGGCCGCCTCACGCCCCGGAGGCGGGTAGACCTGACGGCCGCCTCACGCCCCGGAGGCGGGTAGACCTGACGGCCGCCTCACGCCCCGGAGGCGGGTAGACCTGACGGCCGCCACACGCCCCGGAGGCGGGTAGACCTGACGGCCGCCACACGCCGCGGAGGCGGGTAGACCTGACGGCCGCCTCACGCCGCGGAGGCGGGTAGACCTGACGGCCGCCTCACGCCCCGGAGGCGGGCAGACCTGTCGGCCGCTTCACGCCCCGGAGGCGGGTAGACCTGGCGGCCGCGTCGTGCGAGACATTTTTGTTTCGATAGATGCCAATGAAATCCGAAAAAAAATAAATGAAAAGGGAAATTTTTTTTCTTAACGCACCCCCGCACCCCCGCGCCCCGCCGCGCTCTCATGTGCACGCAGCACCAGCCCCCCCACCCCCCCGCCCCGACCCGTTGGCTGCCATGCAGTCGCTGGCATCATTCGCTGCCCGCCCCCTCGGCCGCCAGTCAGCCCCTCTGCGCCGCGCCACTCCGCGCCGCACGGCGCCGCCCACCACTCCCCCCCCCCGCTTCCCGCGGCTGCCAGGGGACCCGGCAGAAGCGGCGACGTTCCCCGCACCTCACCCCCAACGGAGACGCCCGTCTCGCTGGAGCGAGTTCGCATCGGGAACCGGGCGCTTTTCGCCGGGTCGGGGTCCCGGCGCTGCCGGGCGGTCCTCGGCTTCAGCTGTTGGTTTCGCAGCGTGGGTTTAGCTTTAGTCTCGGGGGAGGGGGGGTGTGGGGGGGGGTGCGTGTGTGTGTTTTTATTTTGTTTCTTTCCCCCCGCCTTTCGCTGTGCCGCAGAGGCGTGGGCACCGGGCGCCCTTCACCGGGTCCGGGTCCGGGTCCGGGTCCGGGTCCGGGTCCCGGCGTTGCCAGGCGCTCGCTGGCATTCGCGTTTAGGTTTTTTTCGACGGGGTTGGGGTGGGGGGGTGGGAAGGGGGCTCCCGGGCTTTATGTGTGGGAATGGGGGGTGTGTGCGCGTGTGTGTGTGTGTGTGTGTGTGTGTTGTTCGGATTGTTGTTTTGTTGTTTGTTCCCCCCCCCCCCCCCCCCCCCCCGCCGCGACACACACGCGCTCGGACACACACGCAGAGACACAGAGAGAGAGAGAGAGAGAGAGAGCGCGCGCGCGCGAGAGAGAGACACAGGCGCGCGCACACACACACACACACGCACACACAGACACAGACACACGCACGCGCACACACACAGACACCCCCAGCCCCCCACCCCCCCCAGCCCCCCGACCCCCACCGTCGCCCGCGCGCCCGAAGAGCCGTTGGTCCCCGCCCCACCGCTGCAACTCCGGAGCTGCAGGGCGGTGGGTGCGGCCGCCAACCGACCGCAGCCTCCTCGGCGCCGCGGAGCACTACGGCTGGGGGGTGGGGGATCGGGGGCGGTTTCTGTTACACCACCACCACCACCACCACCCGCCCTCGCTGCTCTCCCTCCCACCCCTTCGGCGTTCGTTTGGCTTTCAACCCGCGGCGGGAACGGAGCAGGCGGGCAGGAGGGCGGGCGGCCGAGCGACCGACTGAGGAAGGCGGGGAGCCGGGCCGCGGGCACGGCGCGGCAGGGACTCGGCAGCTGCGGGGGCTCAGCGTCCAAAACACGCGCCACCCATCATCGCCGCCGCCGGCGGGAGGCCCCTCCGGGCCCCCCGGCACGGAGGCGGCGGCGGCGACGCCGCTGGGTCCTAAGGTCTCCCGCCTTCCTTCCCTGGAGCGGCCAATGTGCTGCTGCTGGTGGAAAGCGGGCCGGAGGTAGGGGGCGGCCGGTCTCCTCGCGAACCCCGGGGGTGGCAGGGGGCGGCCGGTGTCACGGTGGACCTGGTGGCGGGAGGGGTGGGGGTTGGGGGGGGGTCGGCAGGGGGGTCGACAGAGCTCGTTGCGGCGGTGGGGGGGCGGGGGGGGGGGGGGGGGTGGTGGGGGGGTGGTGTTGGTGGGGAGCGGTTTCTGTTGTTACACACACACCCCCGCCCCGTCGCTGCTCTCCCTCCCACCCCTTCGGCGTTCGTTTGGCTTTCAACCCGGGGCGGGAACGGAGCAGGCGGGCAGGAGGGCGGGCGGCCGAGCGACCGACTGAGGAAGGCGGGGAGCCGGGCCGCGGGCACGGCGCGGCAGGGACTCGGCAGCTGCGGGGGCTCAGCGTCCAAAACACGCGCCACCCATCATCGCCGCCGCCGGCGGGAGGCCCCTCCGGGCCCCCCGGCACGGAGGCGGCGGCGGCGACGCCGCTGGGTCCTAAGGTCTCCCGCCTTCCTTCCCTGGAGCGGCCAATGTGCTGCTGCTGGTGGAAAGCGGGCCGGAGGTAGGGGGCGGCCGGTCTCCTCGCGAACCCCGGGGGTGGCGGGGGCGGG
>NW_027437709.1:22500-25000 GCF_965140245.1 Athene noctua
CGGAACGCGAGACCGACGCACGCGCGCGAGGCGCGCCCGGAGACGGCCCCCGGGGACGCGGACGGCCCGCCACGGCCGACCGGGCGCGCGGCGCGGCGGAGGCGCGGAGGGCACGCCGAGGGGAAGCGGGCGGACGGACAGGACGGACGGACGGGAGGGGGGGGGCCGGGCCCGACGCCGACCGCACGCGCGGTCGCCGCCGCAGCCGCAACCCCCGAACCACCGCCGCCGCCGCCGCCGCCGCACCCCCCCCACCGAGCCCACCCCCGGCCTCCGCCGCCCGGAGCGCGGCGGCTACGACGGGGAAGGGAGAAGAAGGCGGGGGGCCAGTGGCGACGGGGAGGACCCCCGTTCCCACGGCGCACGCCCCGCACGCGAGCGGCAGCACGGCACGGTACCGCCGCGGTACCCACCCGCAGACAGCCGCCCGCGCGGGAGGAGGCCGGGGAAGAGGCCCGCGCCTCTCCCCCCCCGACACCTCGGCCCTTCCCCACCGCCGCGCCCGACCCGGCCGGACCGAACCAACGGGCCGCCCGGCCCCGGCGGGACGAGGCTCCGCCAAGCGGGCGTTCCGGGAGCGGGGAGCTTCGGAGCGCTCCCCGAGTCTCCACTTAGGGGGACGAAGGCCCTCGGCCGACACCGACGGGCCTGCGAGGCACCCCAGCCGCGCCGCCGCGGACGCCGCCCGCCCGCCCGCCGAGGCGAGGCGGGGAGGGACGGCGCACCGGCCGGCGATTGATCGTCAAGCGACGCTCAGACAGGCGTAGCCCCGGGAGGAACCCGGGGCCGCAAGTGCGTTCGAAGTGTCGATGATCAATGTGTCCTGCAATTCACATTAATTCTCGCAGCTAGCTGCGTTCTTCATCGACGCACGAGCCGAGTGATCCACCGCTAAGAGTTGTCTGCCTTTCGGCACCGCCCCGCGCGCGCGGAGGGGCCGGGACCGCTCCGCAGAAGCGGCCCCCTTCTCGGACGACGGACCGCCGCCCCACCGACCGACCGACCGCCCCCCTCCGCACGCGCGGAGGGGGCGCGCGACGACCGGCGGGCGACGGTCGCGCCTCGCCTCAGATGACCGTACCGACATCACAACGGAGGGAAGGAAGGGAAGGGTGAAACAAGCTCCGAACGGCAAGGGCCCGGGGAGCCCGCGCTCCCGACCGACCTGGGGAAACAACAAGCACCTTGCTCGCTTCGGAGGCGGCCCAGGCGCCCGGGCTCGGCCCGGCCTCCGCACGGAGGGCCGGCGGCGCGTCCGACCGCGCGCCCGGACCTGCACCCGCCTCTCGCTCGCGCGGAGGGGGGAAACCACAGACGCTGACCGCCGCGCGGGCGACCAGCGGGGGCGCCCCGCTCGCGCCGCGCGCGCCTCCGCGCCGCCCAGCGCCCGCGCGCTGCGACAGCCGGCTCCTTGCCCCCGTGGCCCCGAAACCCCGGCTCTCGCCCCGACGCCGGGAACGCCCGCGCGGCGCCGCCGCCGCACCACACCGGAGACAGGGACGGACGGCCAACCGCCGGAACCCGAGACGGCGACGCGACGCCGCCGCCCGGCGCTCCGCCCGACCGCCGCCCGGCCACCGCACCGCCGCGGCTGCCCTCCCGGAGCCGCCGCCGCCGCTTCTCGTCTCGGCCCCTTCCGCAGGCACGCGCCAGGCAGAAGGCGGACGCCGCTGAGCCGGAGGCGACGCCCCCTCTCCCCGCTTCCGCGCGGAGAACGGGACGGGGAACGCCCCTCGGCCGCCCACCCGCCTCGCCTGACCGAGACCGGGAAAGGCGACTGCGAAGCGACGGGCAGGACCCGGGACGGGACAGGCCACGCGGCCGGCCACCGAGCGACCGCCGGCCGGCACGCCGAGCGGCGGCGCCGCCGCCGCCGCTCGGGCCCGGGGGCTGCGCCGCCCCTCCCCTCAGCCGGGGCGGGAAGGGGTGGGGGTGGCAAGCAAGGAGCACGAAGCCGCAAGCGCGCCGCTGCGCGTCCACGGAGACGCGGCGGCCCGAGCAGGCCGCCCCGCCCGGCGAGACCCCCGACCGTGGGGGAATCGCCATCGCCCCCGACGGCGAGAGAGCCCGCGCTCCCCGCCGGGGGGGGGGGAGGTTCCCCTTCGCGTTTCGAGGGCGAGGCAGGCCGGCTGCGGCCGACCGAACGCCGCCGGTCTCGCCGCCGAGACCGGACCGCGGAGAAGGGGGGGCAGGGGGGACACCCCTCCCCGGCGCGGCCGCCCGAGGGGACAAAAAGCCCACGGCGTGGGCGGCGGCCGCCATGGCCAGGGCCTGCACGAGAGCGACTCCCGCCCCTGGAGGCTCAACCGCCGCACACGGCCGGGGCCCGCCCCTGCGGGTCGCACCGAGCCGCCCGAGTCTTTAAACCTCCGCCCGGCTCCGCGGCCTTCGACCCCCGGGCTCAGCCGAGGGAGGGCCGCGGAGGCGCGGACGCTAGGTACCTGGCCCTGGGGTGAGGGAAACATCCTCAAGGGCCCCGCGGGGGTGCCTCCCCCGCTGC
>NW_027437709.1:30000-35000 GCF_965140245.1 Athene noctua
GGAACAGCTCAGGCGGGGGGCCGGGGGAAAGCCGCTGAAGGCTCAGGACACCCCGCCGGCCATCTGCATCCGGCTGCCGGACACCACCACCGGCCAAAAACAAAAAAACGTGCTGTACCCGCATCGCGGGCTCCGGCTTAGGGCCAGAGAGCAAAGGAACCGAGGCGCCGACCAACCTCGCTCACAGCACCGTGCAGACCTCCCCTTCACTGAGCCCGGCTGGTACAAACCAGGGACGCCAGGAGCAGACCGGACACCGCAGGCCGCCCCACGTATGGCATCTGCACCAGGAAAAAAAGAAAGCGGAAAAGAGGACCGAGGCGCCGCCGCCTCGCCTTACCATCATCCAGCTTCTCAGGGGACCAGAGTGGTGGGGGGGGGTAGCCGCTGAAGGCTCGAGACACCCCACCACGGCCATCTGCACCCGGCTGCCAGCCAACACCGGCGGCCAAAAACGTACCGTGCTGTGCCCATGTCACGGGCTCCGGCTTAGGGCCGAGAGAGCAAAGGACCCGAGGAGTCGACTAGCCTTCGCTCACAGCACCGTGCAGACCTCCCTTCACCGAGCCCGGCCGGTAGAAACCAGGGACGCCGAGAGCCGGCCGGACACCACAGGCCGCCCCGCACGTATGGCATACGATACCGGCAACGAAAGGAGTAAACCAAGAACCAGGGAGGCGCCGCCGCCTCTCGCCTTACCATCGTCGGGCTCTCGGGGGGCCGGGGGGGGGGGGCCACCCACCGGTGGCTCGAGACACACCCCCCCCGGGCCGTCTGCATCCAAGCTGCCGGCCACCGCGACCAGCCAAAACCGTGGCGTGCCCATGCCACGGGCTCCGGCTTAAGGCCGGCAAACAAAGGGAGCAGGTGCCGCCGCCGCCACCTCTCGTCCCATCCCCAAGGCCCCCTCAAGGAGCTGGGCAACAGCCCCCGACGGGCTGGAACCGTACGGAGCACCGCTGTGTCAACACACATACCGGCGCTCCCCCCCTCCGCCATCATCGGGCTCTCGGGGGACCGGGGGGGGGACGGGGGTAACCACCCACGGTAGTCTCACAGCTCGGCTCCCCCCCCCAGTATCCAGCGTTCAAGTGCCGCCAGCCGCCTCCGGCCACCGGTCTTCGGCCTCTCCCGTGCACCTCTGCCCGTCCTTTTCTCACCACTCGGCAGCGACCGCCCCAACGCCGCCCGGCTTCGTGCCGTTCGGCATCTCTCTGGGTGCTCTCGGTTCCGTGCACGCTCGCCTGACAGAGCACCGGCTTGAGAACCGTGCCCAATTCCCCGGGGGAAACCACCGTCTGCGGCCGCCCAGCATTCCACTTGGCCGGCTAAGCCGCGTGCCCTCGCTCGGTGGCGCTTGTCTGGAGCAGAGACGCCTCGTGCCCCTATATAAGGAGAATATGGGTCCGCGCCGGAAAGGGGCGCTTAAAGGCAGTGTCTGCCTGCCAGCGGGGGAGGCGCTGCAGAGACGCCGACTCTTACGATGACCTAACTGGAGGCAGCGCGAAACAGCGACCCCTTGGAGGAACTGCCGGAGCCAACAGGTCTGCCCGCGCTCTAAGTCCCGACGGAGCCGGGTAGACCTGGCAGCCCTTTCGACGGACGCTGAGCCGGCCGCCGGCAACGTGGAGCCGGGTACACCTAGCGGCCACCGCCGGTCGCCTCGGAGGTGGGTAGACCTGACGGCCGCCTCACGCCCCGGAGGCGGGTAGACCTGACGGCCGCCTCACGCCCCGGAGGCGGGTAGACCTGACGGCCGCCACACGCCGCGGAGGCGGGTAGACCTGACGGCCGCCACACGCCCCGGAGGCGGGTAGACCTGACGGCCGCCTCACGCCGCGGAAGCGGGTAGACCTGACGGCCGCCTCACGCCCCGGAGGCGGGTAGACCTGACGGCCGCCTCACGCCCCGGAGGCGGGTAGACCTGACGGCCGCCTCACGCCCCGGAGGCGGGTAGACCTGACGGCCGCCTCACGCCCCGGAAGCGGGTAGACCTGACGGCCGCCTCACGCCCCGGAGGCGGGTAGACCTGACGGCCGCCTCACGCCCCGGAGGCGGGTAGACCTGACGGCCGCCACACGCCCCGGAGGCGGGTAGACCTGACGGCCGCGTCGCGCCCCGGAGGCGGGTAGACCTGACGGCCGCCTCACGCCCCGGAGGCGGGTAGACCTGACGGCCGCCACACGCCCCGGAGGCGGGTAGACCTGACGGCCGCCTCACGCCCCGGAGGCGGGTAGACCTGACGGCCGCCTCACGCCCCGGAGGCGGGTAGACCTGACGGCCGCCTCACGCCGCGGAGGCGGGTAGACCTGACGGCCGCCTCACGCCCCGGAGGCGGGTAGACCTGACGGCCGCCTCACGCCCCGGAGGCGGGTAGACCTGACGGCCGCGTCGCGCCCCGGAGGCGGGTAGACCTGACGGCCGCCTCACGCCCCGGAGGCGGGTAGACCTGACGGCCGCCACACGCCCCGGAGGCGGGTAGACCTGACGGCCGCCTCACGCCCCGGAGGCGGGTAGACCTGACGGCCGCCTCACGCCGCGGAGGCGGGTAGACCTGACGGCCGCCTCACGCCCCGGAGGCGGGTAGACCTGACGGCCGCCTCACGCCCCGGAGGCGGGTAGACCTGACGGCCGCCTCACGCCCCGGAGGCGGGTAGACCTGACGGCCGCCACACGCCCCGGAGGCGGGTAGACCTGACGGCCGCCACACGCCGCGGAGGCGGGTAGACCTGACGGCCGCCTCACGCCGCGGAGGCGGGTAGACCTGACGGCCGCCTCACGCCCCGGAGGCGGGCAGACCTGTCGGCCGCTTCACGCCCCGGAGGCGGGTAGACCTGGCGGCCGCGTCGTGCGAGACATTTTTGTTTCGATAGATGCCAATGAAATCCGAAAAAAAATAAATGAAAAGGGAAATTTTTTTTCTTAACGCACCCCCGCACCCCCGCGCCCCGCCGCGCTCTCATGTGCACGCAGCACCAGCCCCCCCACCCCCCCGCCCCGACCCGTTGGCTGCCATGCAGTCGCTGGCATCATTCGCTGCCCGCCCCCTCGGCCGCCAGTCAGCCCCTCTGCGCCGCGCCACTCCGCGCCGCACGGCGCCGCCCGCCACTCCCCCCCCCCGCTTCCCGCGGCTGCCAGGGGACCCGGCAGAAGCGGCGACGTTCCCCGCACCTCACCCCCAACGGAGACGCCCGTCTCGCTGGAGCGAGTTCGCATCGGGAACCGGGCGCTTTTCGCCGGGTCGGGGTCCCGGCGCTGCCGGGCGGTCCTCGGCTTCAGCTGTTGGTTTCGCAGCGTGGGTTTAGCTTTAGTCTCGGGGGAGGGGGGGTGTGGGGGGGGGTGCGTGTGTGTGTTTTTATTTTGTTTCTTTCCCCCCGCCTTTCGCTGTGCCGCAGAGGCGTGGGCACCGGGCGCCCTTCACCGGGTCCGGGTCCGGGTCCGGGTCCGGGTCCGGGTCCGGGTCCCGGCGTTGCCAGGCGCTCGCTGGCATTCGCGTTTAGGTTTTTTTCGACGGGGTTGGGGTGGGGGGGTGGGAAGGGGGCTCCCGGGCTTTATGTGTGGGAATGGGGGGTGTGTGCGCGTGTGTGTGTGTGTGTGTGTGTGTGTTGTTCGGATTGTTGTTTTGTTGTTTGTTCCCCCCCCCCCCCCCCCCCCCCCGCCGCGACACACACGCGCTCGGACACACACGCAGAGACACAGAGAGAGAGAGAGAGAGAGAGAGCGCGCGCGCGAGAGAGAGAGACACAGGCGCGCGCACACACACACACACACGCACACACAGACACAGACACACGCACGCGCACACACACAGACACCCCCAGCCCCCCACCCCCCCCAGCCCCCCGACCCCCACCGTCGCCCGCGCGCCCGAAGAGCCGTTGGTCCCCGCCCCACCGCTGCAACTCCGGAGCTGCAGGGCGGTGGGTGCGGCCGCCAACCGACCGCAGCCTCCTCGGCGCCGCGGAGCACTACGGCTGGGGGGTGGGGGATCGGGGGCGGTTTCTGTTACACCACCACCACCACCACCACCCGCCCTCGCTGCTCTCCCTCCCACCCCTTCGGCGTTCGTTTGGCTTTCAACCCGCGGCGGGAACGGAGCAGGCGGGCAGGAGGGCGGGCGGCCGAGCGACCGACTGAGGAAGGCGGGGAGCCGGGCCGCGGGCACGGCGCGGCAGGGACTCGGCAGCTGCGGGGGCTCAGCGTCCAAAACACGCGCCACCCATCATCGCCGCCGCCGGCGGGAGGCCCCTCCGGGCCCCCCGGCACGGAGGCGGCGGCGGCGACGCCGCTGGGTCCTAAGGTCTCCCGCCTTCCTTCCCTGGAGCGGCCAATGTGCTGCTGCTGGTGGAAAGCGGGCCGGAGGTAGGGGGCGGCCGGTCTCCTCGCGAACCCCGGGGGTGGCAGGGGGCGGCCGGTGTCACGGTGGACCTGGTGGCGGGAGGGGTGGGGGTTGGGGGGGGGTCGGCAGGGGGGTCGACAGAGCTCGTTGCGGCGGTGGGGGGGCGGGGGGGGGGGGGGGGTGGTGGGGGGGTGGTGTTGGTGGGGAGCGGTTTCTGTTGTTACACACACACCCCCGCCCCGTCGCTGCTCTCCCTCCCACCCCTTCGGCGTTCGTTTGGCTTTCAACCCGGGGCGGGAACGGAGCAGGCGGGCAGGAGGGCGGGCGGCCGAGCGACCGACTGAGGAAGGCGGGGAGCCGGGCCGCGGGCACGGCGCGGCAGGGACTCGGCAGCTGCGGGGGCTCAGCGTCCAAAACACGCGCCACCCATCATCGCCGCCGCCGGCGGGAGGCCCCTCCGGGCCCCCCGGCACGGAGGCGGCGGCGGCGACGCCGCTGGGTCCTAAGGTCTCCCGCCTTCCTTCCCTGGAGCGGCCAATGTGCTGCTGCTGGTGGAAAGCGGGCCGGAGGTAGGGGGCGGCCGGTCTCCTCGCGAACCCCGGGGGTGGCGGGGGCGGGGGGTGGGGGGGTGGGATGGGGCGGGGGGTGGCGGGGGGGGGTG
>NW_027437709.1:42500-45000 GCF_965140245.1 Athene noctua
GGCCGGCGATTGATCGTCAAGCGACGCTCAGACAGGCGTAGCCCCGGGAGGAACCCGGGGCCGCAAGTGCGTTCGAAGTGTCGATGATCAATGTGTCCTGCAATTCACATTAATTCTCGCAGCTAGCTGCGTTCTTCATCGACGCACGAGCCGAGTGATCCACCGCTAAGAGTTGTCTGCCTTTCGGCACCGCCCCGCGCGCGCGGAGGGGCCGGGACCGCTCCGCAGAAGCGGCCCCCTTCTCGGACGACGGACCGCCGCCCCACCGACCGACCGACCGCCCCCCTCCGCACGCGCGGAGGGGGCGCGCGACGACCGGCGGGCGACGGTCGCGCCTCGCCTCAGATGACCGTACCGACATCACAACGGAGGGAAGGAAGGGAAGGGTGAAACAAGCTCCGAACGGCAAGGGCCCGGGGAGCCCGCGCTCCCGACCGACCTGGGGAAACAACAAGCACCTTGCTCGCTTCGGAGGCGGCCCAGGCGCCCGGGCTCGGCCCGGCCTCCGCACGGAGGGCCGGCGGCGCGTCCGACCGCGCGCCCGGACCTGCACCCGCCTCTCGCTCGCGCGGAGGGGGGAAACCACAGACGCTGACCGCCGCGCGGGCGACCAGCGGGGGCGCCCCGCTCGCGCCGCGCGCGCCTCCGCGCCGCCCAGCGCCCGCGCGCTGCGACAGCCGGCTCCTTGCCCCCGTGGCCCCGAAACCCCGGCTCTCGCCCCGACGCCGGGAACGCCCGCGCGGCGCCGCCGCCGCACCACACCGGAGACAGGGACGGACGGCCAACCGCCGGAACCCGAGACGGCGACGCGACGCCGCCGCCCGGCGCTCCGCCCGACCGCCGCCCGGCCACCGCACCGCCGCGGCTGCCCTCCCGGAGCCGCCGCCGCCGCTTCTCGTCTCGGCCCCTTCCGCAGGCACGCGCCAGGCAGAAGGCGGACGCCGCTGAGCCGGAGGCGACGCCCCCTCTCCCCGCTTCCGCGCGGAGAACGGGACGGGGAACGCCCCTCGGCCGCCCACCCGCCTCGCCTGACCGAGACCGGGAAAGGCGACTGCGAAGCGACGGGCAGGACCCGGGACGGGACAGGCCACGCGGCCGGCCACCGAGCGACCGCCGGCCGGCACGCCGAGCGGCGGCGCCGCCGCCGCCGCTCGGGCCCGGGGGCTGCGCCGCCCCTCCCCTCAGCCGGGGCGGGAAGGGGTGGGGGTGGCAAGCAAGGAGCACGAAGCCGCAAGCGCGCCGCTGCGCGTCCACGGAGACGCGGCGGCCCGAGCAGGCCGCCCCGCCCGGCGAGACCCCCGACCGTGGGGGAATCGCCATCGCCCCCGACGGCGAGAGAGCCCGCGCTCCCCGCCGGGGGGGGGGGAGGTTCCCCTTCGCGTTTCGAGGGCGAGGCAGGCCGGCTGCGGCCGACCGAACGCCGCCGGTCTCGCCGCCGAGACCGGACCGCGGAGAAGGGGGGGCAGGGGGGACACCCCTCCCCGGCGCGGCCGCCCGAGGGGACAAAAAGCCCACGGCGTGGGCGGCGGCCGCCATGGCCAGGGCCTGCACGAGAGCGACTCCCGCCCCTGGAGGCTCAACCGCCGCACACGGCCGGGGCCCGCCCCTGCGGGTCGCACCGAGCCGCCCGAGTCTTTAAACCTCCGCCCGGCTCCGCGGCCTTCGACCCCCGGGCTCAGCCGAGGGAGGGCCGCGGAGGCGCGGACGCTAGGTACCTGGCCCTGGGGTGAGGGAAACATCCTCAAGGGCCCCGCGGGGGTGCCTCCCCCGCTGCCGCCATCGGGGGAGCGTCCGCCCGCGGGGGCGCGCCCGACATCCGCCACCACCACCACGTCCTCCTGGCCCGGGGCCCGAGGTTTCCCTCAGTATCCCGGCGCTGCGCCCGGGAGGAGAGCCGTGGCTCGGGCCGCCCGCTGGCGCGCGGGACACGGCCCGGCGCGGGAACTCGCCCGCCGGCCCGAGGGCCGGCGCCACGCACCCGAGCCCGGAACGCCCAGAGGCCTCGGCCCTGCACGCGGCCGGCCGGCCCCCCGGCGGGCTTGCTCCGCAGCAAGCCCGCCACGGTGCGGGCAGGAAGGATCGGGGGAGACGCCTCCCCCGACCCCGGCGAGGCCTGCTCTGCCCGCCGCCCCTCTCGCCGGGCTGGCGCCGGCCGCGCCCAGCCCGTCACCGCCAACGGCTCGCGCCGGTCCCCTCTCCCTCTCCTGCGCGCGCCCGAGCGCCGGGGGCTTTCCGCTCGGCCGGCCGGGGTTCCCGCCTCCACGCGCCCCCACCACACCGGCGGCCACCCCCTCTTCCCCCTACGCGCCGCCGCTCGCGCTCGGACCGGCGGTGCCCTGGCGCTCCGGGAGGGCCCTCGGCCGCCGCACCCCCACGCACCACCCCGGTGGCGGCAGCGGACTGCCGTCGGGCAAGGCCGTGGGGAGAGGGGGTTCGGGTGCCCGGAGCCGGACGCCCGCCGGCGGCGGAGCCCAGCCGAGGCGAGAAGCAGGGGGGTGGC
>NW_027437709.1:50000-55000 GCF_965140245.1 Athene noctua
GGGGGGGGCCACCCACCGGTGGCTCGAGACACACCCCCCCCGGGCCGTCTGCATCCAAGCTGCCGGCCACCGCGACCAGCCAAAACCGTGGCGTGCCCATGCCACGGGCTCCGGCTTAAGGCCGGCAAACAAAGGGAGCAGGTGCCGCCGCCGCCACCTCTCGTCCCATCCCCAAGGCCCCCTCAAGGAGCTGGGCAACAGCCCCCGACGGGCTGGAACCGTACGGAGCACCGCTGTGTCAACACACATACCGGCGCTCCCCCCCTCCGCCATCATCGGGCTCTCGGGGGACCGGGGGGGGGACGGGGGTAACCACCCACGGTAGTCTCACAGCTCGGCTCCCCCCCCCAGTATCCAGCGTTCAAGTGCCGCCAGCCGCCTCCGGCCACCGGTCTTCGGCCTCTCCCGTGCACCTCTGCCCGTCCTTTTCTCACCACTCGGCAGCGACCGCCCCAACGCCGCCCGGCTTCGTGCCGTTCGGCATCTCTCTGGGTGCTCTCGGTTCCGTGCACGCTCGCCTGACAGAGCACCGGCTTGAGAACCGTGCCCAATTCCCCGGGGGAAACCACCGTCTGCGGCCGCCCAGCATTCCACTTGGCCGGCTAAGCCGCGTGCCCTCGCTCGGTGGCGCTTGTCTGGAGCAGAGACGCCTCGTGCCCCTATATAAGGAGAATATGGGTCCGCGCCGGAAAGGGGCGCTTAAAGGCAGTGTCTGCCTGCCAGCGGGGGAGGCGCTGCAGAGACGCCGACTCTTACGATGACCTAACTGGAGGCAGCGCGAAACAGCGACCCCTTGGAGGAACTGCCGGAGCCAACAGGTCTGCCCGCGCTCTAAGTCCCGACGGAGCCGGGTAGACCTGGCAGCCCTTTCGACGGACGCTGAGCCGGCCGCCGGCAACGTGGAGCCGGGTACACCTAGCGGCCACCGCCGGTCGCCTCGGAGGTGGGTAGACCTGACGGCCGCCTCACGCCCCGGAGGCGGGTAGACCTGACGGCCGCCTCACGCCCCGGAGGCGGGTAGACCTGACGGCCGCCACACGCCGCGGAGGCGGGTAGACCTGACGGCCGCCACACGCCCCGGAGGCGGGTAGACCTGACGGCCGCCTCACGCCGCGGAAGCGGGTAGACCTGACGGCCGCCTCACGCCCCGGAGGCGGGTAGACCTGACGGCCGCCTCACGCCCCGGAGGCGGGTAGACCTGACGGCCGCCTCACGCCCCGGAGGCGGGTAGACCTGACGGCCGCCTCACGCCCCGGAGGCGGGTAGACCTGACGGCCGCCTCACGCCGCGGAAGCGGGTAGACCTGACGGCCGCCTCACGCCCCGGAGGCGGGTAGACCTGACGGCCGCCTCACGCCCCGGAAGCGGGTAGACCTGACGGCCGCCTCACGCCCCGGAGGCGGGTAGACCTGACGGCCGCCTCACGCCCCGGAGGCGGGTAGACCTGACGGCCGCCACACGCCCCGGAGGCGGGTAGACCTGACGGCCGCGTCGCGCCCCGGAGGCGGGTAGACCTGACGGCCGCCTCACGCCCCGGAGGCGGGTAGACCTGACGGCCGCCACACGCCCCGGAGGCGGGTAGACCTGACGGCCGCCTCACGCCCCGGAGGCGGGTAGACCTGACGGCCGCCTCACGCCCCGGAGGCGGGTAGACCTGACGGCCGCCTCACGCCGCGGAGGCGGGTAGACCTGACGGCCGCCTCACGCCCCGGAGGCGGGTAGACCTGACGGCCGCCTCACGCCCCGGAGGCGGGTAGACCTGACGGCCGCGTCGCGCCCCGGAGGCGGGTAGACCTGACGGCCGCCTCACGCCCCGGAGGCGGGTAGACCTGACGGCCGCCACACGCCCCGGAGGCGGGTAGACCTGACGGCCGCCTCACGCCCCGGAGGCGGGTAGACCTGACGGCCGCCTCACGCCCCGGAGGCGGGTAGACCTGACGGCCGCCTCACGCCGCGGAGGCGGGTAGACCTGACGGCCGCCTCACGCCCCGGAGGCGGGTAGACCTGACGGCCGCCTCACGCCCCGGAGGCGGGTAGACCTGACGGCCGCCTCACGCCCCGGAGGCGGGTAGACCTGACGGCCGCCTCACGCCCCGGAGGCGGGTAGACCTGACGGCCGCCACACGCCCCGGAGGCGGGTAGACCTGACGGCCGCCACACGCCGCGGAGGCGGGTAGACCTGACGGCCGCCTCACGCCGCGGAGGCGGGTAGACCTGACGGCCGCCTCACGCCCCGGAGGCGGGCAGACCTGTCGGCCGCTTCACGCCCCGGAGGCGGGTAGACCTGGCGGCCGCGTCGTGCGAGACATTTTTGTTTCGATAGATGCCAATGAAATCCGAAAAAAAATAAATGAAAAGGGAAATTTTTTTTCTTAACGCACCCCCGCACCCCCGCGCCCCGCCGCGCTCTCATGTGCACGCAGCACCAGCCCCCCCACCCCCCCGCCCCGACCCGTTGGCTGCCATGCAGTCGCTGGCATCATTCGCTGCCCGCCCCCTCGGCCGCCAGTCAGCCCCTCTGCGCCGCGCCACTCCGCGCCGCACGGCGCCGCCCGCCACTCCCCCCCCCCGCTTCCCGCGGCTGCCAGGGGACCCGGCAGAAGCGGCGACGTTCCCCGCACCTCACCCCCAACGGAGACGCCCGTCTCGCTGGAGCGAGTTCGCATCGGGAACCGGGCGCTTTTCGCCGGGTCGGGGTCCCGGCGCTGCCGGGCGGTCCTCGGCTTCAGCTGTTGGTTTCGCAGCGTGGGTTTAGCTTTAGTCTCGGGGGAGGGGGGGTGTGGGGGGGGGTGCGTGTGTGTGTTTTTATTTTGTTTCTTTCCCCCCGCCTTTCGCTGTGCCGCAGAGGCGTGGGCACCGGGCGCCCTTCACCGGGTCCGGGTCCGGGTCCGGGTCCGGGTCCGGGTCCGGGTCCCGGCGTTGCCAGGCGCTCGCTGGCATTCGCGTTTAGGTTTTTTTCGACGGGGTTGGGGTGGGGGGGTGGGAAGGGGGCTCCCGGGCTTTATGTGTGGGAATGGGGGGTGTGTGCGCGTGTGTGTGTGTGTGTGTGTGTGTGTTGTTCGGATTGTTGTTTTGTTGTTTGTTCCCCCCCCCCCCCCCCCCCCCCGCCGCGACACACACGCGCTCGGACACACACGCAGAGACACAGAGAGAGAGAGAGAGAGAGAGAGCGCGCGCGCGAGAGAGAGAGACACAGGCGCGCGCACACACACACACACACGCACACACAGACACAGACACACGCACGCGCACACACACAGACACCCCCAGCCCCCCACCCCCCCCAGCCCCCCGACCCCCACCGTCGCCCGCGCGCCCGAAGAGCCGTTGGTCCCCGCCCCACCGCTGCAACTCCGGAGCTGCAGGGCGGTGGGTGCGGCCGCCAACCGACCGCAGCCTCCTCGGCGCCGCGGAGCACTACGGCTGGGGGGTGGGGGATCGGGGGCGGTTTCTGTTACACCACCACCACCACCACCACCCGCCCTCGCTGCTCTCCCTCCCACCCCTTCGGCGTTCGTTTGGCTTTCAACCCGCGGCGGGAACGGAGCAGGCGGGCAGGAGGGCGGGCGGCCGAGCGACCGACTGAGGAAGGCGGGGAGCCGGGCCGCGGGCACGGCGCGGCAGGGACTCGGCAGCTGCGGGGGCTCAGCGTCCAAAACACGCGCCACCCATCATCGCCGCCGCCGGCGGGAGGCCCCTCCGGGCCCCCCGGCACGGAGGCGGCGGCGGCGACGCCGCTGGGTCCTAAGGTCTCCCGCCTTCCTTCCCTGGAGCGGCCAATGTGCTGCTGCTGGTGGAAAGCGGGCCGGAGGTAGGGGGCGGCCGGTCTCCTCGTGAACCCCGGGGGTGGCGGGGGCGGGGGGTGGGGGGGTGGGATGGGGCGGGGGGTGGCGGGGGGGGGTGGGTGGGCTGGGGGGTGGGGGGGGCGGCCGGTGTCACGGTGAACCTGGTGGCGGGAGGGTTGGGGGGGGGGGGGGGGGCGGGCTCGTCGCGGGCCAAGCGGCGGTGTTGGGGGGGCGCCGCCGGTCTCACGGAGAAGCACGTGGCGGGTGGGGCGGCTTTGGCGGGATGGGGGGGCGGCCGTATACGCGTGCGCGCGCGGGCAGCCCCAGGCAGACGGCTTCGGGCCGGGCAGCTTGTGGGGGTGCGGGGCAGGCGGGCGCACGTGCGTGGGCAGAGCGTGAGCTCCTGAACCGTTTCTGAATCGATGCCCTAGCGCTGGTCAGGCTTCCGCTTGACCTCTCCGTTCGTGATTCTCGTCGCGTGTTTTCAGGTCCGCGTTCGATCCCGTCTCAGCCGAACTCTTCCCTGCCGGTTCCGACCCTCGCGTCCGTACGCTAGCCGGCAGCTGCGCTGGCCCCGTCGCCTCCCCAGTTGAAGGTGAGATCACGAGGGGCGCTGCATAAGCCAGGCCTCGCCTCGCCGCTGGCCTGCCTACCGGCTCGAAAGCTGCAGGAGACCCCCTCGCGTGAGAGCCCACCAGCCACGGCCCGGCCCAGGCCCATCACGTCCTAGTCCAGGCGTGACTTCGCCGCGAGAGGCTCAGGCCACGGCCTGCTCCCTGCCTTGGAGCTACGCGGGTGCCCGTGTCATCCCGAGCCGCCGCCTGCTTCAAGCCAGGGCCCGCTCGGGCACGGCGTGACGTCACAGGCAGCTCGGGAGCCCGGGCCCGGAAGCGCCCTGTTACCCCTCCTCGGCTACTTGTGACGTCACAAGGGGCAGGCGGCGGGGAGCGCGGGGGCTGCCGGGAGGGGGTGGCGGGAATGCCGGCCAGAGACCCGGCCGTGCTGGGACCCCACGCGGACGCAGACACCGGTCGATGCCAGCGGTCGCACGGCGGCCAGCGGGTCCGGGCAGGGCAGCGGCGTGAGCACCGCAGGGGGAGGCGGCTGTAGAAAAAAAAAAAACAACTAATTTTTCCTTTTCATCTCTCTTTTCCCGTTTCTGTGGTGGCTGCGATCGCAACCCAGAAAAGACGACGACGGCACGGGGCGGGAGGTT
>NW_027437709.1:67500-75000 GCF_965140245.1 Athene noctua
CTGAGACGGCGCTGGAGGGAGGGGACACACGCGCGGGCGCCGGGGCGCCTCGCTCCACGCGGCTTCGGGCCGGCCGGGGCTGACCCGCCCCCGAGGCCGGCCCGGGCTGCGGATCGCGGGCGATCGCAGCCGGCAGGCACGCGCCCACCACCCAACGGAAGGGAAGGGGCGGGGGGGGAGACGACCGAGCGCTCGCTCTTCCCCCCCCCTCCCCACTGCCGCGGGAGCACCGGACGTGCTAGAGGAGACAGCGACCCGCCGAGGCGGGCGCGACCCCGCGGACCGAGGCCCCTGCCGGGGCGGCTCGCTCTGCAGCAGGCGGAAGGGCGGCACGGAGAGCCCTACACGGCGGCGGCGCCAGCGCCGGAGGGGGACGCCCCCCTGCCGCCCGCGGCACGCCTCCAGGCCCGCCCGGGCAGACGCGGCCCGGACACGCTTTTCTTCCCTCGCTTTGGCCCGGTTTCTTTCGCGGCTCGACCGCCCTCGCCGCCCAGCGCTGCTTGCGGCCGGCACCCACGGGCACCCGGACCGAGGTCGGCACCGGCGCCTCGGCGTGGTTTAGGACACCTGGTGGCTCGCGGGGCCACGCGGCTGTCACACAGCCTGGTTCGGTAAGGAAGGCCCAGGAAACCCCCCCCCGCGCCGAGCGGCAGCAGGACAGGGTGAGGTGACACGGGGGAGGCACGCGCCTCGCCGCCGTCGCCACGGCCCCCTTCTCGCTCGGGGGGGGGAAGAGACTAGGACGATACCTCGCTCACAGCGGGGAAGCGAATTGGAAAGGAGACCGCCCTGCCTGAACACCGGACGCCACCGCGGCTCCCTATTACGGGGAGTACAGCAGAGCCGGCCCGCCGGGGGCCCTTTCCGACGCGACCCCAAGTGCCTCATCGATCAGCGAAGGCCACAACGGCCACGGGTCCTGGGACAGCGACAGCCACCGCGCGCCTGCCCTCGGCCACCCGCAAGCGGGCGGGCGGACGACGCGGGGCTCTGCGTGCGAGCGAGCAGGGGCGACATCCGTGACAGGTGCTCCGGCGGCTTCAACACCGGCAGAGCCGGCTCGCCGCGAAGCCTGTCCGACGTGCCCGAGGCCAGCCTCAGTAGGCTACGCCTCCGTACCGGTACCAGTCGAGGGGGTGGGGGACCGGGTGCGCGGGATGTGCCCCGCCACCGCCGCCACCCACCCGCCACGCACAAGGATTCCCTTCAGCCGACTCGGCTGGACCGGGGTAAAGCCGCGACAGGCTCGACTCCGCCGGTCTTCCAGCGTTCAAGTGCCGGCGGCCGCCGCCGGCCACCGGCCTTTGCCCAACAAACGCAGGGAACAGGTTACCCCGGAGGGAAAAAGCCAGGTGTGGAACAGCTCAGGCGGGGGGCCGGGGGAAAGCCGCTGAAGGCTCAGGACACCCCGCCGGCCATCTGCATCCGGCTGCCGGACACCACCACCGGCCAAAAACAAAAAAACGTGCTGTACCCGCATCGCGGGCTCCGGCTTAGGGCCAGAGAGCAAAGGAACCGAGGCGCCGACCAACCTCGCTCACAGCACCGTGCAGACCTCCCCTTCACTGAGCCCGGCTGGTACAAACCAGGGACGCCAGGAGCAGACCGGACACCGCAGGCCGCCCCACGTATGGCATCTGCACCAGGAAAAAAAGAAAGCGGAAAAGAGGACCGAGGCGCCGCCGCCTCGCCTTACCATCATCCAGCTTCTCAGGGGACCAGAGTGGTGGGGGGGGGTAGCCGCTGAAGGCTCGAGACACCCCACCACGGCCATCTGCACCCGGCTGCCAGCCAACACCGGCGGCCAAAAACGTACCGTGCTGTGCCCATGTCACGGGCTCCGGCTTAGGGCCGAGAGAGCAAAGGACCCGAGGAGTCGACTAGCCTTCGCTCACAGCACCGTGCAGACCTCCCTTCACCGAGCCCGGCCGGTAGAAACCAGGGACGCCGAGAGCCGGCCGGACACCACAGGCCGCCCCGCACGTATGGCATACGATACCGGCAACGAAAGGAGTAAACCAAGAACCAGGGAGGCGCCGCCGCCTCTCGCCTTACCATCGTCGGGCTCTCGGGGGGCCGGGGGGGGGGGGCCACCCACCGGTGGCTCGAGACACACCCCCCCCGGGCCGTCTGCATCCAAGCTGCCGGCCACCGCGACCAGCCAAAACCGTGGCGTGCCCATGCCACGGGCTCCGGCTTAAGGCCGGCAAACAAAGGGAGCAGGTGCCGCCGCCGCCACCTCTCGTCCCATCCCCAAGGCCCCCTCAAGGAGCTGGGCAACAGCCCCCGACGGGCTGGAACCGTACGGAGCACCGCTGTGTCAACACACATACCGGCGCTCCCCCCCTCCGCCATCATCGGGCTCTCGGGGGACCGGGGGGGGGACGGGGGTAACCACCCACGGTAGTCTCACAGCTCGGCTCCCCCCCCCAGTATCCAGCGTTCAAGTGCCGCCAGCCGCCTCCGGCCACCGGTCTTCGGCCTCTCCCGTGCACCTCTGCCCGTCCTTTTCTCACCACTCGGCAGCGACCGCCCCAACGCCGCCCGGCTTCGTGCCGTTCGGCATCTCTCTGGGTGCTCTCGGTTCCGTGCACGCTCGCCTGACAGAGCACCGGCTTGAGAACCGTGCCCAATTCCCCGGGGGAAACCACCGTCTGCGGCCGCCCAGCATTCCACTTGGCCGGCTAAGCCGCGTGCCCTCGCTCGGTGGCGCTTGTCTGGAGCAGAGACGCCTCGTGCCCCTATATAAGGAGAATATGGGTCCGCGCCGGAAAGGGGCGCTTAAAGGCAGTGTCTGCCTGCCAGCGGGGGAGGCGCTGCAGAGACGCCGACTCTTACGATGACCTAACTGGAGGCAGCGCGAAACAGCGACCCCTTGGAGGAACTGCCGGAGCCAACAGGTCTGCCCGCGCTCTAAGTCCCGACGGAGCCGGGTAGACCTGGCAGCCCTTTCGACGGACGCTGAGCCGGCCGCCGGCAACGTGGAGCCGGGTACACCTAGCGGCCACCGCCGGTCGCCTCGGAGGTGGGTAGACCTGACGGCCGCCTCACGCCCCGGAGGCGGGTAGACCTGACGGCCGCCTCACGCCCCGGAGGCGGGTAGACCTGACGGCCGCCACACGCCGCGGAGGCGGGTAGACCTGACGGCCGCCACACGCCCCGGAGGCGGGTAGACCTGACGGCCGCCTCACGCCGCGGAAGCGGGTAGACCTGACGGCCGCCTCACGCCCCGGAGGCGGGTAGACCTGACGGCCGCCTCACGCCCCGGAGGCGGGTAGACCTGACGGCCGCCTCACGCCCCGGAGGCGGGTAGACCTGACGGCCGCCTCACGCCGCGGAAGCGGGTAGACCTGACGGCCGCCTCACGCCCCGGAGGCGGGTAGACCTGACGGCCGCCTCACGCCCCGGAAGCGGGTAGACCTGACGGCCGCCTCACGCCGCGGAGGCGGGTAGACCTGACGGCCGCCTCACGCCCCGGAGGCGGGTAGACCTGACGGCCGCCACACGCCCCGGAGGCGGGTAGACCTGACGGCCGCGTCGCGCCCCGGAGGCGGGTAGACCTGACGGCCGCCTCACGCCCCGGAGGCGGGTAGACCTGACGGCCGCCACACGCCCCGGAGGCGGGTAGACCTGACGGCCGCCTCACGCCCCGGAGGCGGGTAGACCTGACGGCCTCCTCACGCCCCGGAGGCGGGTAGACCTGACGGCCGCCTCACGCCGCGGAGGCGGGTAGACCTGACGGACGCCTCACGCCCCGGAGGCGGGTAGACCTGACGGCCGCCTCACGCCCCGGAGGCGGGTAGACCTGACGGCCGCGTCGCGCCCCGGAGGCGGGTAGACCTGACGGCCGCCTCACGCCCCGGAGGCGGGTAGACCTGACGGCCGCCACACGCCCCGGAGGCGGGTAGACCTGACGGCCGCCTCACGCCCCGGAGGCGGGTAGACCTGACGGCCGCCTCACGCCCCGGAGGCGGGTAGACCTGACGGCCGCCTCACGCCCCGGAGGCGGGTAGACCTGACGGCCGCCTCACGCCCCGGAGGCGGGTAGACCTGACGGCCGCCTCACGCCCCGGAGGCGGGTAGACCTGACGGCCGCCTCACGCCCCGGAGGCGGGTAGACCTGACGGCCGCCTCACGCCCCGGAGGCGGGTAGACCTGACGGCCGCCACACGCCCCGGAGGCGGGTAGACCTGACGGCCGCCACACGCCGCGGAGGCGGGTAGACCTGACGGCCGCCTCACGCCGCGGAGGCGGGTAGACCTGACGGCCGCCTCACGCCCCGGAGGCGGGCAGACCTGTCGGCCGCTTCACGCCCCGGAGGCGGGTAGACCTGGCGGCCGCGTCGTGCGAGACATTTTTGTTTCGATAGATGCCAATGAAATCCGAAAAAAAATAAATGAAAAGGGAAATTTTTTTTCTTAACGCACCCCCGCACCCCCGCGCCCCGCCGCGCTCTCATGTGCACGCAGCACCAGCCCCCCCACCCCCCCGCCCCGACCCGTTGGCTGCCATGCAGTCGCTGGCATCATTCGCTGCCCGCCCCCTCGGCCGCCAGTCAGCCCCTCTGCGCCGCGCCACTCCGCGCCGCACGGCGCCGCCCGCCACTCCCCCCCCCCGCTTCCCGCGGCTGCCAGGGGACCCGGCAGAAGCGGCGACGTTCCCCGCACCTCACCCCCAACGGAGACGCCCGTCTCGCTGGAGCGAGTTCGCATCGGGAACCGGGCGCTTTTCGCCGGGTCGGGGTCCCGGCGCTGCCGGGCGGTCCTCGGCTTCAGCTGTTGGTTTCGCAGCGTGGGTTTAGCTTTAGTCTCGGGGGAGGGGGGGTGTGGGGGGGGGTGCGTGTGTGTGTTTTTATTTTGTTTCTTTCCCCCCGCCTTTCGCTGTGCCGCAGAGGCGTGGGCACCGGGCGCCCTTCACCGGGTCCGGGTCCGGGTCCGGGTCCGGGTCCGGGTCCGGGTCCCGGCGTTGCCAGGCGCTCGCTGGCATTCGCGTTTAGGTTTTTTTCGACGGGGTTGGGGTGGGGGGGTGGGAAGGGGGCTCCCGGGCTTTATGTGTGGGAATGGGGGGTGTGTGCGCGTGTGTGTGTGTGTGTGTGTGTGTGTTGTTCGGATTGTTGTTTTGTTGTTTGTTCCCCCCCCCCCCCCCCCCCCCCCGCCGCGACACACACGCGCTCGGACACACACGCAGAGACACAGAGAGAGAGAGAGAGAGAGAGAGCGCGCGCGCGCGAGAGAGAGACACAGGCGCGCGCACACACACACACACACGCACACACAGACACAGACACACGCACGCGCACACACACAGACACCCCCAGCCCCCCACCCCCCCCAGCCCCCCGACCCCCACCGTCGCCCGCGCGCCCGAAGAGCCGTTGGTCCCCGCCCCACCGCTGCAACTCCGGAGCTGCAGGGCGGTGGGTGCGGCCGCCAACCGACCGCAGCCTCCTCGGCGCCGCGGAGCACTACGGCTGGGGGGTGGGGGATCGGGGGCGGTTTCTGTTACACCACCACCACCACCACCACCCGCCCTCGCTGCTCTCCCTCCCACCCCTTCGGCGTTCGTTTGGCTTTCAACCCGCGGCGGGAACGGAGCAGGCGGGCAGGAGGGCGGGCGGCCGAGCGACCGACTGAGGAAGGCGGGGAGCCGGGCCGCGGGCACGGCGCGGCAGGGACTCGGCAGCTGCGGGGGCTCAGCGTCCAAAACACGCGCCACCCATCATCGCCGCCGCCGGCGGGAGGCCCCTCCGGGCCCCCCGGCACGGAGGCGGCGGCGGCGACGCCGCTGGGTCCTAAGGTCTCCCGCCTTCCTTCCCTGGAGCGGCCAATGTGCTGCTGCTGGTGGAAAGCGGGCCGGAGGTAGGGGGCGGCCGGTCTCCTCGCGAACCCCGGGGGTGGCAGGGGGCGGCCGGTGTCACGGTGGACCTGGTGGCGGGAGGGGTGGGGGTTGGGGGGGGGTCGGCAGGGGGGTCGACAGAGCTCGTTGCGGCGGTGGGGGGGCGGGGGGGGGGGGGGGGTGGTGGGGGGGTGGTGTTGGTGGGGAGCGGTTTCTGTTGTTACACACACACCCCCGCCCCGTCGCTGCTCTCCCTCCCACCCCTTCGGCGTTCGTTTGGCTTTCAACCCGGGGCGGGAACGGAGCAGGCGGGCAGGAGGGCGGGCGGCCGAGCGACCGACTGAGGAAGGCGGGGAGCCGGGCCGCGGGCACGGCGCGGCAGGGACTCGGCAGCTGCGGGGGCTCAGCGTCCAAAACACGCGCCACCCATCATCGCCGCCGCCGGCGGGAGGCCCCTCCGGGCCCCCCGGCACGGAGGCGGCGGCGGCGACGCCGCTGGGTCCTAAGGTCTCCCGCCTTCCTTCCCTGGAGCGGCCAATGTGCTGCTGCTGGTGGAAAGCGGGCCGGAGGTAGGGGGCGGCCGGTCTCCTCGCGAACCCCGGGGGTGGCGGGGGCGGGGGGTGGGGGGGTGGGATGGGGCGGGGGGTGGCGGGGGGGGGTGGGTGGGCTGGGGGGTGGGGGGGGCGGCCGGTGTCACGGTGAACCTGGTGGCGGGAGGGTTGGGGGGGGGGGGGGGGGGGGCGGGCTCGTCGCGGGCCAAGCGGCGGTGTTGGGGGGGCGCCGCCGGTCTCACGGAGAAGCACGTGGCGGGTGGGGCGGCTTTGGCGGGATGGGGGGGCGGCCGTATACGCGTGCGCGCGCGGGCAGCCCCAGGCAGACGGCTTCGGGCCGGGCAGCTTGTGGGGGTGCGGGGCAGGCGGGCGCACGTGCGTGGGCAGAGCGTGAGCTCCTGAACCGTTTCTGAATCGATGCCCTAGCGCTGGTCAGGCTTCCGCTTGACCTCTCCGTTCGTGATTCTCGTCGCGTGTTTTCAGGTCCGCGTTCGATCCCGTCTCAGCCGAACTCTTCCCTGCCGGTTCCGACCCTCGCGTCCGTACGCTAGCCGGCAGCTGCGCTGGCCCCGTCGCCTCCCCAGTTGAAGGTGAGATCACGAGGGGCGCTGCATAAGCCAGGCCTCGCCTCGCCGCTGGCCTGCCTACCGGCTCGAAAGCTGCAGGAGACCCCCTCGCGTGAGAGCCCACCAGCCACGGCCCGGCCCAGGCCCATCACGTCCTAGTCCAGGCGTGACTTCGCCGCGAGAGGCTCAGGCCACGGCCTGCTCCCTGCCTTGGAGCTACGCGGGTGCCCGTGTCATCCCGAGCCGCCGCCTGCTTCAAGCCAGGGCCCGCTCGGGCACGGCGTGACGTCACAGGCAGCTCGGGAGCCCGGGCCCGGAAGCGCCCTGTTACCCCTCCTCGGCTACTTGTGACGTCACAAGGGGCAGGCGGCGGGGAGCGCGGGGGCTGCCGGGAGGGGGTGGCGGGAATGCCGGCAGAGACCCGGCCGTGCTGGGACCCCACGCGGACGCAGACACCGGTCGATGCCAGCGGTCGCACGGCGGCCAGCGGGTCCGGGCAGGGCAGCGGCGTGAGCACCGCAGGGGGAGGCGGCTGTAGAAAAAAAAAA
>NW_027437709.1:82500-85000 GCF_965140245.1 Athene noctua
GCGACGGTCGCGCCTCGCCTCAGATGACCGTACCGACATCACAACGGAGGGAAGGAAGGGAAGGGTGAAACAAGCTCCGAACGGCAAGGGCCCGGGGAGCCCGCGCTCCCGACCGACCTGGGGAAACAACAAGCACCTTGCTCGCTTCGGAGGCGGCCCAGGCGCCCGGGCTCGGCCCGGCCTCCGCACGGAGGGCCGGCGGCGCGTCCGACCGCGCGCCCGGACCTGCACCCGCCTCTCGCTCGCGCGGAGGGGGGAAACCACAGACGCTGACCGCCGCGCGGGCGACCAGCGGGGGCGCCCCGCTCGCGCCGCGCGCGCCTCCGCGCCGCCCAGCGCCCGCGCGCTGCGACAGCCGGCTCCTTGCCCCCGTGGCCCCGAAACCCCGGCTCTCGCCCCGACGCCGGGAACGCCCGCGCGGCGCCGCCGCCGCACCACACCGGAGACAGGGACGGACGGCCAACCGCCGGAACCCGAGACGGCGACGCGACGCCGCCGCCCGGCGCTCCGCCCGACCGCCGCCCGGCCACCGCACCGCCGCGGCTGCCCTCCCGGAGCCGCCGCCGCCGCTTCTCGTCTCGGCCCCTTCCGCAGGCACGCGCCAGGCAGAAGGCGGACGCCGCTGAGCCGGAGGCGACGCCCCCTCTCCCCGCTTCCGCGCGGAGAACGGGACGGGGAATGCCCCTCGGCCGCCCACCCGCCTCGCCTGACCGAGACCGGGAAAGGCGACTGCGAAGCGACGGGCAGGACCCGGGACGGGACAGGCCACGCGGCCGGCCACCGAGCGACCGCCGGCCGGCACGCCGAGCGGCGGCGCCGCCGCCGCCGCTCGGGCCCGGGGGCTGCGCCGCCCCTCCCCTCAGCCGGGGCGGGAAGGGGTGGGGGTGGCAAGCAAGGAGCACGAAGCCGCAAGCGCGCCGCTGCGCGTCCACGGAGACGCGGCGGCCCGAGCAGGCCGCCCCGCCCGGCGAGACCCCCGACCGTGGGGGAATCGCCATCGCCCCCGACGGCGAGAGAGCCCGCGCTCCCCGCCGGGGGGGGGGGAGGTTCCCCTTCGCGTTTCGAGGGCGAGGCAGGCCGGCTGCGGCCGACCGAACGCCGCCGGTCTCGCCGCCGAGACCGGACCGCGGAGAAGGGGGGGCAGGGGGGACACCCCTCCCCGGCGCGGCCGCCCGAGGGGACAAAAAGCCCACGGCGTGGGCGGCGGCCGCCATGGCCAGGGCCTGCACGAGAGCGACTCCCGCCCCTGGAGGCTCAACCGCCGCACACGGCCGGGGCCCGCCCCTGCGGGTCGCACCGAGCCGCCCGAGTCTTTAAACCTCCGCCCGGCTCCGCGGCCTTCGACCCCCGGGCTCAGCCGAGGGAGGGCCGCGGAGGCGCGGACGCTAGGTACCTGGCCCTGGGGTGAGGGAAACATCCTCAAGGGCCCCGCGGGGGTGCCTCCCCCGCTGCCGCCATCGGGGGAGCGTCCGCCCGCGGGGGCGCGCCCGACATCCGCCACCACCACCACGTCCTCCTGGCCCGGGGCCCGAGGTTTCCCTCAGTATCCCGGCGCTGCGCCCGGGAGGAGAGCCGTGGCTCGGGCCGCCCGCTGGCGCGCGGGACACGGCCCGGCGCGGGAACTCGCCCGCCGGCCCGAGGGCCGGCGCCACGCACCCGAGCCCGGAACGCCCAGAGGCCTCGGCCCTGCACGCGGCCGGCCGGCCCCCCGGCGGGCTTGCTCCGCAGCAAGCCCGCCACGGTGCGGGCAGGAAGGATCGGGGGAGACGCCTCCCCCGACCCCGGCGAGGCCTGCTCTGCCCGCCGCCCCTCTCGCCGGGCTGGCGCCGGCCGCGCCCAGCCCGTCACCGCCAACGGCTCGCGCCGGTCCCCTCTCCCTCTCCTGCGCGCGCCCGAGCGCCGGGGGCTTTCCGCTCGGCCGGCCGGGGTTCCCGCCTCCACGCGCCCCCACCACACCGGCGGCCACCCCCTCTTCCCCCTACGCGCCGCCGCTCGCGCTCGGACCGGCGGTGCCCTGGCGCTCCGGGAGGGCCCTCGGCCGCCGCACCCCCACGCACCACCCCGGTGGCGGCAGCGGACTGCCGTCGGGCAAGGCCGTGGGGAGAGGGGGTTCGGGTGCCCGGAGCCGGACGCCCGCCGGCGGCGGAGCCCAGCCGAGGCGAGAAGCAGGGGGGTGGCGACGGCGTGGCGGGGGGGAGCGCTCGGCGGCCCCGCACCGACCGCGCGACGAAGCGCAGCGCACGCGCGCGCGCATCAGGAGACGAGCGACGGAGGCGGCCCGGTCGGACCGGCCGCCGGCGAGAGAGACGACGAGAGAGCGCGCCTCCGGGAGGGGCCCCGTGCCGCGGAACCCCCCCCTCCCCGCACGCACCACCACGGCTCGCGCGGGAGCCGGGCCCGGGCGAACGCGGGCACGGGCGCGGGAAACCGCAGGCCGGCGTTCGGCGGCGCCGGCCGCGGCGGCGAGGCCCGAGCCGGCCGCCCCCCTCCGCAGGGGCGG
>NW_027437709.1:90000-95000 GCF_965140245.1 Athene noctua
TAGTCTCACAGCTCGGCTCCCCCCCCCAGTATCCAGCGTTCAAGTGCCGCCAGCCGCCTCCGGCCACCGGTCTTCGGCCTCTCCCGTGCACCTCTGCCCGTCCTTTTCTCACCACTCGGCAGCGACCGCCCCAACGCCGCCCGGCTTCGTGCCGTTCGGCATCTCTCTGGGTGCTCTCGGTTCCGTGCACGCTCGCCTGACAGAGCACCGGCTTGAGAACCGTGCCCAATTCCCCGGGGGAAACCACCGTCTGCGGCCGCCCAGCATTCCACTTGGCCGGCTAAGCCGCGTGCCCTCGCTCGGTGGCGCTTGTCTGGAGCAGAGACGCCTCGTGCCCCTATATAAGGAGAATATGGGTCCGCGCCGGAAAGGGGCGCTTAAAGGCAGTGTCTGCCTGCCAGCGGGGGAGGCGCTGCAGAGACGCCGACTCTTACGATGACCTAACTGGAGGCAGCGCGAAACAGCGACCCCTTGGAGGAACTGCCGGAGCCAACAGGTCTGCCCGCGCTCTAAGTCCCGACGGAGCCGGGTAGACCTGGCAGCCCTTTCGACGGACGCTGAGCCGGCCGCCGGCAACGTGGAGCCGGGTACACCTAGCGGCCACCGCCGGTCGCCTCGGAGGTGGGTAGACCTGACGGCCGCCTCACGCCCCGGAGGCGGGTAGACCTGACGGCCGCCTCACGCCCCGGAGGCGGGTAGACCTGACGGCCGCCACACGCCGCGGAGGCGGGTAGACCTGACGGCCGCCACACGCCCCGGAGGCGGGTAGACCTGACGGCCGCCTCACGCCGCGGAAGCGGGTAGACCTGACGGCCGCCTCACGCCCCGGAGGCGGGTAGACCTGACGGCCGCCTCACGCCCCGGAGGCGGGTAGACCTGACGGCCGCCTCACGCCCCGGAGGCGGGTAGACCTGACGGCCGCCTCACGCCCCGGAGGCGGGTAGACCTGACGGCCGCCTCACGCCGCGGAAGCGGGTAGACCTGACGGCCGCCTCACGCCCCGGAGGCGGGTAGACCTGACGGCCGCCTCACGCCCCGGAAGCGGGTAGACCTGACGGCCGCCTCACGCCCCGGAGGCGGGTAGACCTGACGGCCGCCTCACGCCCCGGAGGCGGGTAGACCTGACGGCCGCCACACGCCCCGGAGGCGGGTAGACCTGACGGCCGCGTCGCGCCCCGGAGGCGGGTAGACCTGACGGCCGCCTCACGCCCCGGAGGCGGGTAGACCTGACGGCCGCCACACGCCCCGGAGGCGGGTAGACCTGACGGCCGCCTCACGCCCCGGAGGCGGGTAGACCTGACGGCCGCCTCACGCCCCGGAGGCGGGTAGACCTGACGGCCGCCTCACGCCGCGGAGGCGGGTAGACCTGACGGCCGCCTCACGCCCCGGAGGCGGGTAGACCTGACGGCCGCGTCGCGCCCCGGAGGCGGGTAGACCTGACGGCCGCCTCACGCCCCGGAGGCGGGTAGACCTGACGGCCGCCTCACGCCCCGGAGGCGGGTAGACCTGACGGCCGCCTCACGCCCCGGAGGCGGGTAGACCTGACGGCCGCCTCACGCCGCGGAGGCGGGTAGACCTGACGGCCGCCTCACGCCCCGGAGGCGGGTAGACCTGACGGCCGCCTCACGCCCCGGAGGCGGGTAGACCTGACGGCCGCCTCACGCCCCGGAGGCGGGTAGACCTGACGGCCGCCTCACGCCCCGGAGGCGGGTAGACCTGACGGCCGCCACACGCCCCGGAGGCGGGTAGACCTGACGGCCGCCACACGCCGCGGAGGCGGGTAGACCTGACGGCCGCCTCACGCCGCGGAGGCGGGTAGACCTGACGGCCGCCTCACGCCCCGGAGGCGGGCAGACCTGTCGGCCGCTTCACGCCCCGGAGGCGGGTAGACCTGGCGGCCGCGTCGTGCGAGACATTTTTGTTTCGATAGATGCCAATGAAATCCGAAAAAAAATAAATGAAAAGGGAAATTTTTTTTCTTAACGCACCCCCGCACCCCCGCGCCCCGCCGCGCTCTCATGTGCACGCAGCACCAGCCCCCCCACCCCCCCGCCCCGACCCGTTGGCTGCCATGCAGTCGCTGGCATCATTCGCTGCCCGCCCCCTCGGCCGCCAGTCAGCCCCTCTGCGCCGCGCCACTCCGCGCCGCACGGCGCCGCCCGCCACTCCCCCCCCCCGCTTCCCGCGGCTGCCAGGGGACCCGGCAGAAGCGGCGACGTTCCCCGCACCTCACCCCCAACGGAGACGCCCGTCTCGCTGGAGCGAGTTCGCATCGGGAACCGGGCGCTTTTCGCCGGGTCGGGGTCCCGGCGCTGCCGGGCGGTCCTCGGCTTCAGCTGTTGGTTTCGCAGCGTGGGTTTAGCTTTAGTCTCGGGGGAGGGGGGGTGTGGGGGGGGGTGCGTGTGTGTGTTTTTATTTTGTTTCTTTCCCCCCGCCTTTCGCTGTGCCGCAGAGGCGTGGGCACCGGGCGCCCTTCACCGGGTCCGGGTCCGGGTCCGGGTCCGGGTCCGGGTCCGGGTCCCGGCGTTGCCAGGCGCTCGCTGGCATTCGCGTTTAGGTTTTTTTCGACGGGGTTGGGGTGGGGGGGTGGGAAGGGGGCTCCCGGGCTTTATGTGTGGGAATGGGGGGTGTGTGCGCGTGTGTGTGTGTGTGTGTGTGTGTGTTGTTCGGATTGTTGTTTTGTTGTTTGTTCCCCCCCCCCCCCCCCCCCCCCCGCCGCGACACACACGCGCTCGGACACACACGCAGAGACACAGAGAGAGAGAGAGAGAGAGAGAGCGCGCGCGCGAGAGAGAGAGACACAGGCGCGCGCACACACACACACACACGCACACACAGACACAGACACACGCACGCGCACACACACAGACACCCCCAGCCCCCCACCCCCCCCAGCCCCCCGACCCCCACCGTCGCCCGCGCGCCCGAAGAGCCGTTGGTCCCCGCCCCACCGCTGCAACTCCGGAGCTGCAGGGCGGTGGGTGCGGCCGCCAACCGACCGCAGCCTCCTCGGCGCCGCGGAGCACTACGGCTGGGGGGTGGGGGATCGGGGGCGGTTTCTGTTACACCACCACCACCACCACCACCCGCCCTCGCTGCTCTCCCTCCCACCCCTTCGGCGTTCGTTTGGCTTTCAACCCGCGGCGGGAACGGAGCAGGCGGGCAGGAGGGCGGGCGGCCGAGCGACCGACTGAGGAAGGCGGGGAGCCGGGCCGCGGGCACGGCGCGGCAGGGACTCGGCAGCTGCGGGGGCTCAGCGTCCAAAACACGCGCCACCCATCATCGCCGCCGCCGGCGGGAGGCCCCTCCGGGCCCCCCGGCACGGAGGCGGCGGCGGCGACGCCGCTGGGTCCTAAGGTCTCCCGCCTTCCTTCCCTGGAGCGGCCAATGTGCTGCTGCTGGTGGAAAGCGGGCCGGAGGTAGGGGGCGGCCGGTCTCCTCGCGAACCCCGGGGGTGGCAGGGGGCGGCCGGTGTCACGGTGGACCTGGTGGCGGGAGGGGTGGGGGTTGGGGGGGGGTCGGCAGGGGGGTCGACAGAGCTCGTTGCGGCGGTGGGGGGGCGGGGGGGGGGGGGGGGTGGTGGGGGGGTGGTGTTGGTGGGGAGCGGTTTCTGTTGTTACACACACACCCCCGCCCCGTCGCTGCTCTCCCTCCCACCCCTTCGGCGTTCGTTTGGCTTTCAACCCGGGGCGGGAACGGAGCAGGCGGGCAGGAGGGCGGGCGGCCGAGCGACCGACTGAGGAAGGCGGGGAGCCGGGCCGCGGGCACGGCGCGGCAGGGACTCGGCAGCTGCGGGGGCTCAGCGTCCAAAACACGCGCCACCCATCATCGCCGCCGCCGGCGGGAGGCCCCTCCGGGCCCCCCGGCACGGAGGCGGCGGCGGCGACGCCGCTGGGTCCTAAGGTCTCCCGCCTTCCTTCCCTGGAGCGGCCAATGTGCTGCTGCTGGTGGAAAGCGGGCCGGAGGTAGGGGGCGGCCGGTCTCCTCGCGAACCCCGGGGGTGGCGGGGGCGGGGGGTGGGGGGGTGGGATGGGGCGGGGGGTGGCGGGGGGGGGTGGGTGGGCTGGGGGGTGGGGGGGGCGGCCGGTGTCACGGTGAACCTGGTGGCGGGAGGGTTGGGGGGGGGGGGGGGGGGGGCGGGCTCGTCGCGGGCCAAGCGGCGGTGTTGGGGGGGCGCCGCCGGTCTCACGGAGAAGCACGTGGCGGGTGGGGCGGCTTTGGCGGGATGGGGGGGCGGCCGTATACGCGTGCGCGCGCGGGCAGCCCCAGGCAGACGGCTTCGGGCCGGGCAGCTTGTGGGGGTGCGGGGCAGGCGGGCGCACGTGCGTGGGCAGAGCGTGAGCTCCTGAACCGTTTCTGAATCGATGCCCTAGCGCTGGTCAGGCTTCCGCTTGACCTCTCCGTTCGTGATTCTCGTCGCGTGTTTTCAGGTCCGCGTTCGATCCCGTCTCAGCCGAACTCTTCCCTGCCGGTTCCGACCCTCGCGTCCGTACGCTAGCCGGCAGCTGCGCTGGCCCCGTCGCCTCCCCAGTTGAAGGTGAGATCACGAGGGGCGCTGCATAAGCCAGGCCTCGCCTCGCCGCTGGCCTGCCTACCGGCTCGAAAGCTGCAGGAGACCCCCTCGCGTGAGAGCCCACCAGCCACGGCCCGGCCCAGGCCCATCACGTCCTAGTCCAGGCGTGACTTCGCCGCGAGAGGCTCAGGCCACGGCCTGCTCCCTGCCTTGGAGCTACGCGGGTGCCCGTGTCATCCCGAGCCGCCGCCTGCTTCAAGCCAGGGCCCGCTCGGGCACGGCGTGACGTCACAGGCAGCTCGGGAGCCCGGGCCCGGAAGCGCCCTGTTACCCCTCCTCGGCTACTTGTGACGTCACAAGGGGCAGGCGGCGGGGAGCGCGGGGGCTGCCGGGAGGGGGTGGCGGGAATGCCGGCCAGAGACCCGGCCGTGCTGGGACCCCACGCGGACGCAGACACCGGTCGATGCCAGCGGTCGCACGGCGGCCA
>NW_027437709.1:102500-105000 GCF_965140245.1 Athene noctua
CCCCACCGACCGACCGACCGCCCCCCTCCGCACGCGCGGAGGGGGCGCGCGACGACCGGCGGGCGACGGTCGCGCCTCGCCTCAGATGACCGTACCGACATCACAACGGAGGGAAGGAAGGGAAGGGTGAAACAAGCTCCGAACGGCAAGGGCCCGGGGAGCCCGCGCTCCCGACCGACCTGGGGAAACAACAAGCACCTTGCTCGCTTCGGAGGCGGCCCAGGCGCCCGGGCTCGGCCCGGCCTCCGCACGGAGGGCCGGCGGCGCGTCCGACCGCGCGCCCGGACCTGCACCCGCCTCTCGCTCGCGCGGAGGGGGGAAACCACAGACGCTGACCGCCGCGCGGGCGACCAGCGGGGGCGCCCCGCTCGCGCCGCGCGCGCCTCCGCGCCGCCCAGCGCCCGCGCGCTGCGACAGCCGGCTCCTTGCCCCCGTGGCCCCGAAACCCCGGCTCTCGCCCCGACGCCGGGAACGCCCGCGCGGCGCCGCCGCCGCACCACACCGGAGACAGGGACGGACGGCCAACCGCCGGAACCCGAGACGGCGACGCGACGCCGCCGCCCGGCGCTCCGCCCGACCGCCGCCCGGCCACCGCACCGCCGCGGCTGCCCTCCCGGAGCCGCCGCCGCCGCTTCTCGTCTCGGCCCCTTCCGCAGGCACGCGCCAGGCAGAAGGCGGACGCCGCTGAGCCGGAGGCGACGCCCCCTCTCCCCGCTTCCGCGCGGAGAACGGGACGGGGAACGCCCCTCGGCCGCCCACCCGCCTCGCCTGACCGAGACCGGGAAAGGCGACTGCGAAGCGACGGGCAGGACCCGGGACGGGACAGGCCACGCGGCCGGCCACCGAGCGACCGCCGGCCGGCACGCCGAGCGGCGGCGCCGCCGCCGCCGCTCGGGCCCGGGGGCTGCGCCGCCCCTCCCCTCAGCCGGGGCGGGAAGGGGTGGGGGTGGCAAGCAAGGAGCACGAAGCCGCAAGCGCGCCGCTGCGCGTCCACGGAGACGCGGCGGCCCGAGCAGGCCGCCCCGCCCGGCGAGACCCCCGACCGTGGGGGAATCGCCATCGCCCCCGACGGCGAGAGAGCCCGCGCTCCCCGCCGGGGGGGGGGGAGGTTCCCCTTCGCGTTTCGAGGGCGAGGCAGGCCGGCTGCGGCCGACCGAACGCCGCCGGTCTCGCCGCCGAGACCGGACCGCGGAGAAGGGGGGGCAGGGGGGACACCCCTCCCCGGCGCGGCCGCCCGAGGGGACAAAAAGCCCACGGCGTGGGCGGCGGCCGCCATGGCCAGGGCCTGCACGAGAGCGACTCCCGCCCCTGGAGGCTCAACCGCCGCACACGGCCGGGGCCCGCCCCTGCGGGTCGCACCGAGCCGCCCGAGTCTTTAAACCTCCGCCCGGCTCCGCGGCCTTCGACCCCCGGGCTCAGCCGAGGGAGGGCCGCGGAGGCGCGGACGCTAGGTACCTGGCCCTGGGGTGAGGGAAACATCCTCAAGGGCCCCGCGGGGGTGCCTCCCCCGCTGCCGCCATCGGGGGAGCGTCCGCCCGCGGGGGCGCGCCCGACATCCGCCACCACCACCACGTCCTCCTGGCCCGGGGCCCGAGGTTTCCCTCAGTATCCCGGCGCTGCGCCCGGGAGGAGAGCCGTGGCTCGGGCCGCCCGCTGGCGCGCGGGACACGGCCCGGCGCGGGAACTCGCCCGCCGGCCCGAGGGCCGGTGCCACGCACCCGAGCCCGGAACGCCCAGAGGCCTCGGCCCTGCACGCGGCCGGCCGGCCCCCCGGCGGGCTTGCTCCGCAGCAAGCCCGCCACGGTGCGGGCAGGAAGGATCGGGGGAGACGCCTCCCCCGACCCCGGCGAGGCCTGCTCTGCCCGCCGCCCCTCTCGCCGGGCTGGCGCCGGCCGCGCCCAGCCCGTCACCGCCAACGGCTCGCGCCGGTCCCCTCTCCCTCTCCTGCGCGCGCCCGAGCGCCGGGGGCTTTCCGCTCGGCCGGCCGGGGTTCCCGCCTCCACGCGCCCCCACCACACCGGCGGCCACCCCCTCTTCCCCCTACGCGCCGCCGCTCGCGCTCGGACCGGCGGTGCCCTGGCGCTCCGGGAGGGCCCTCGGCCGCCGCACCCCCACGCACCACCCCGGTGGCGGCAGCGGACTGCCGTCGGGCAAGGCCGTGGGGAGAGGGGGTTCGGGTGCCCGGAGCCGGACGCCCGCCGGCGGCGGAGCCCAGCCGAGGCGAGAAGCAGGGGGGTGGCGACGGCGTGGCGGGGGGGAGCGCTCGGCGGCCCCGCACCGACCGCGCGACGAAGCGCAGCGCACGCGCGCGCGCATCAGGAGACGAGCGACGGAGGCGGCCCGGTCGGACCGGCCGCCGGCGAGAGAGACGACGAGAGAGCGCGCCTCCGGGAGGGGCCCCGTGCCGCGGAACCCCCCCCTCCCCGCACGCACCACCACGGCTCGCGCGGGAGCCGGGCCCGGGCGAACGCGGGCACGGGCGCGGGAAACCGCAGGCCGG
>NW_027437709.1:110000-115000 GCF_965140245.1 Athene noctua
CCCCCTCCGCCATCATCGGGCTCTCGGGGGACCGGGGGGGGACGGGGGTAACCACCCACGGTAGTCTCACAGCTCGGCTCCCCCCCCCAGTATCCAGCGTTCAAGTGCCGCCAGCCGCCTCCGGCCACCGGTCTTCGGCCTCTCCCGTGCACCTCTGCCCGTCCTTTTCTCACCACTCGGCAGCGACCGCCCCAACGCCGCCCGGCTTCGTGCCGTTCGGCATCTCTCTGGGTGCTCTCGGTTCCGTGCACGCTCGCCTGACAGAGCACCGGCTTGAGAACCGTGCCCAATTCCCCGGGGGAAACCACCGTCTGCGGCCGCCCAGCATTCCACTTGGCCGGCTAAGCCGCGTGCCCTCGCTCGGTGGCGCTTGTCTGGAGCAGAGACGCCTCGTGCCCCTATATAAGGAGAATATGGGTCCGCGCCGGAAAGGGGCGCTTAAAGGCAGTGTCTGCCTGCCAGCGGGGGAGGCGCTGCAGAGACGCCGACTCTTACGATGACCTAACTGGAGGCAGCGCGAAACAGCGACCCCTTGGAGGAACTGCCGGAGCCAACAGGTCTGCCCGCGCTCTAAGTCCCGAAGGAGCCGGGTAGACCTGGCAGCCCTTTCGACGGACGCTGAGCCGGCCGCCGGCAACGTGGAGCCGGGTACACCTAGCGGCCACCGCCGGTCGCCTCGGAGGTGGGTAGACCTGACGGCCGCCTCACGCCCCGGAGGCGGGTAGACCTGACGGCCGCCTCACGCCCCGGAGGCGGGTAGACCTGACGGCCGCCACACGCCGCGGAGGCGGGTAGACCTGACGGCCGCCACACGCCCCGGAGGCGGGTAGACCTGACGGCCGCCTCACGCCGCGGAAGCGGGTAGACCTGACGGCCGCCTCACGCCCCGGAGGCGGGTAGACCTGACGGCCGCCTCACGCCCCGGAGGCGGGTAGACCTGACGGCCGCCTCACGCCCCGGAGGCGGGTAGACCTGACGGCCGCCTCACGCCGCGGAAGCGGGTAGACCTGACGGCCGCCTCACGCCCCGGAGGCGGGTAGACCTGACGGCCGCCTCACGCCCCGGAGGCGGGTAGACCTGACGGCCGCCTCACGCCCCGGAGGCGGGTAGACCTGACGGCCGCCACACGCCCCGGAGGCGGGTAGACCTGACGGCCGCCTCACGCCCCGGAGGCGGGTAGACCTGACGGCCGCCTCACGCCCCGGAGGCGGGTAGACCTGACGGCCGCCACACGCCCCGGAGGCGGGTAGACCTGACGGCCGCCTCACGCCCCGGAGGCGGGTAGACCTGACGGCCGCCTCACGCCCCGGAGGCGGGTAGACCTGACGGCCGCCTCACGCCGCGGAGGCGGGTAGACCTGACGGCCGCCTCACGCCCCGGAGGCGGGTAGACCTGACGGCCGCCTCACGCCCCGGAGGCGGGTAGACCTGACGGCCGCGTCGCGCCCCGGAGGCGGGTAGACCTGACGGCCGCCTCACGCCCCGGAGGCGGGTAGACCTGACGGCCGCCACACGCCCCGGAGGCGGGTAGACCTGACGGCCGCCTCACGCCCCGGAGGCGGGTAGACCTGACGGCCGCCTCACGCCGCGGAGGCGGGTAGACCTGACGGCCGCCTCACGCCCCGGAGGCGGGTAGACCTGACGGCCAGCCTCACGCCCCGGAGGCGGGTAGACCTGACGGCCGCCTCACGCCCCGGAGGCGGGTAGACCTGACGGCCGCCTCACGCCCCGGAGGCGGGTAGACCTGACGGCCGCCACACGCCCCGGAGGCGGGTAGACCTGACGGCCGCCACACGCCGCGGAGGCGGGTAGACCTGACGGCCGCCTCACGCCGCGGAGGCGGGTAGACCTGACGGCCGCCTCACGCCCCGGAGGCGGGCAGACCTGTCGGCCGCTTCACGCCCCGGAGGCGGGTAGACCTGGCGGCCGCGTCGTGCGAGACATTTTTGTTTCGATAGATGCCAATGAAATCCGAAAAAAAATAAATGAAAAGGGAAATTTTTTTTCTTAACGCACCCCCGCACCCCCGCGCCCCGCCGCGCTCTCATGTGCACGCAGCACCAGCCCCCCCACCCCCCCGCCCCGACCCGTTGGCTGCCATGCAGTCGCTGGCATCATTCGCTGCCCGCCCCCTCGGCCGCCAGTCAGCCCCTCTGCGCCGCGCCACTCCGCGCCGCACGGCGCCGCCCGCCACTCCCCCCCCCGCTTCCCGCGGCTGCCAGGGGACCCGGCAGAAGCGGCGACGTTCCCCGCACCTCACCCCCAACGGAGACGCCCGTCTCGCTGGAGCGAGTTCGCATCGGGAACCGGGCGCTTTTCGCCGGGTCGGGGTCCCGGCGCTGCCGGGCGGTCCTCGGCTTCAGCTGTTGGTTTCGCAGCGTGGGTTTAGCTTTAGTCTCGGGGGAGGGGGGGTGTGGGGGGGGGTGCGTGTGTGTGTTTTTATTTTGTTTCTTTCCCCCCGCCTTTCGCTGTGCCGCAGAGGCGTGGGCACCGGGCGCCCTTCACCGGGTCCGGGTCCGGGTCCGGGTCCGGGTCCGGGTCCCGGCGTTGCCAGGCGCTCGCTGGCATTCGCGTTTAGGTTTTTTTCGACGGGGTTGGGGTGGGGGGGTGGGAAGGGGGCTCCCGGGCTTTATGTGTGGGAATGGGGGGTGTGTGCGCGTGTGTGTGTGTGTGTGTGTGTGTGTTGTTCGGATTGTTGTTTTGTTGTTTGTTCCCCCCCCCCCCCCCCCCCCCCCCGCCGCGACACACACGCGCTCGGACACACACGCAGAGACACAGAGAGAGAGAGAGAGAGAGAGAGCGCGCGCGCGAGAGAGAGAGACACAGGCGCGCGCACACACACACACACACGCACACACAGACACAGACACACGCACGCGCACACACACAGACACCCCCAGCCCCCCACCCCCCCAGCCCCCCGACCCCCACCGTCGCCCGCGCGCCCGAAGAGCCGTTGGTCCCCGCCCCACCGCTGCAACCTCCGGAGCTGCAGGGCGGTGGGTGCGGCCGCCAACCGACCGCAGCCTCCTCGGCGCCGCGGAGCACTACGGCTGGGGGGTGGGGGATCGGGGGCGGTTTCTGTTACACCACCACCACCACCACCACCCGCCCTCGCTGCTCTCCCTCCCACCCCTTCGGCGTTCGTTTGGCTTTCAACCCGCGGCGGGAACGGAGCAGGCGGGCAGGAGGGCGGGCGGCCGAGCGACCGACTGAGGAAGGCGGGGAGCCGGGCCGCGGGCACGGCGCGGCAGGGACTCGGCAGCTGCGGGGGCTCAGCGTCCAAAACACGCGCCACCCATCATCGCCGCCGCCGGCGGGAGGCCCCTCCGGGCCCCCCGGCACGGAGGCGGCGGCGGCGACGCCGCTGGGTCCTAAGGTCTCCCGCCTTCCTTCCCTGGAGCGGCCAATGTGCTGCTGCTGGTGGAAAGCGGGCCGGAGGTAGGGGGCGGCCGGTCTCCTCGCGAACCCCGGGGGTGGCAGGGGGCGGCCGGTGTCACGGTGGACCTGGTGGCGGGAGGGGTGGGGGTTGGGGGGGGGTCGGCAGGGGGGTCGACAGAGCTCGTTGCGGCGGTGGGGGGGCGGGGGGGGGGGGGGGGTGGTGGGGGGGTGGTGTTGGTGGGGAGCGGTTTCTGTTGTTACACACACACCCCCGCCCCGTCGCTGCTCTCCCTCCCACCCCTTCGGCGTTCGTTTGGCTTTCAACCCGGGGCGGGAACGGAGCAGGCGGGCAGGAGGGCGGGCGGCCGAGCGACCGACTGAGGAAGGCGGGGAGCCGGGCCGCGGGCACGGCGCGGCAGGGACTCGGCAGCTGCGGGGGCTCAGCGTCCAAAACACGCGCCACCCATCATCGCCGCCGCCGGCGGGAGGCCCCTCCGGGCCCCCCGGCACGGAGGCGGCGGCGGCGACGCCGCTGGGTCCTAAGGTCTCCCGCCTTCCTTCCCTGGAGCGGCCAATGTGCTGCTGCTGGTGGAAAGCGGGCCGGAGGTAGGGGGCGGCCGGTCTCCTCGCGAACCCCGGGGGTGGCGGGGGCGGGGGGTGGGGGGGTGGGATGGGGCGGGGGGTGGCGGGGGGGGGTGGGTGGGCTGGGGGGTGGGGGGGGCGGCCGGTGTCACGGTGAACCTGGTGGCGGGAGGGTTGGGGGGGGGGGGGGGGGGGGCGGGCTCGTCGCGGGCCAAGCGGCGGTGTTGGGGGGGCGCCGCCGGTCTCACGGAGAAGCACGTGGCGGGTGGGGCGGCTTTGGCGGGATGGGGGGGCGGCCGTATACGCGTGCGCGCGCGGGCAGCCCCAGGCAGACGGCTTCGGGCCGGGCAGCTTGTGGGGGTGCGGGGCAGGCGGGCGCACGTGCGTGGGCAGAGCGTGAGCTCCTGAACCGTTTCTGAATCGATGCCCTAGCGCTGGTCAGGCTTCCGCTTGACCTCTCCGTTCGTGATTCTCGTCGCGTGTTTTCAGGTCCGCGTTCGATCCCGTCTCAGCCGAACTCTTCCCTGCCGGTTCCGACCCTCGCGTCCGTACGCTAGCCGGCAGCTGCGCTGGCCCCGTCGCCTCCCCAGTTGAAGGTGAGATCACGAGGGGCGCTGCATAAGCCAGGCCTCGCCTCGCCGCTGGCCTGCCTACCGGCTCGAAAGCTGCAGGAGACCCCCTCGCGTGAGAGCCCACCAGCCACGGCCCGGCCCAGGCCCATCACGTCCTAGTCCAGGCGTGACTTCGCCGCGAGAGGCTCAGGCCACGGCCTGCTCCCTGCCTTGGAGCTACGCGGGTGCCCGTGTCATCCCGAGCCGCCGCCTGCTTCAAGCCAGGGCCCGCTCGGGCACGGCGTGACGTCACAGGCAGCTCGGGAGCCCGGGCCCGGAAGCGCCCTGTTACCCCTCCTCGGCTACTTGTGACGTCACAAGGGGCAGGCGGCGGGGAGCGCGGGGGCTGCCGGGAGGGGGTGGCGGGAATGCCGGCCAGAGACCCGGCCGTGCTGGGACCCCACGCGGACGCAGACACCGGTCGATG
>NW_027437709.1:120000-122500 GCF_965140245.1 Athene noctua
TACAGTCCGAGGTATTTCTCGGTGTTGTTTGGGTGTATCATGTTGAGGGGAATGCCTTTGATAGTCCATGGGGGACAGTCATTGATGGTATATGAATCTTTTGTCGGCTTGATGTAAAAGCCGTGACATTTTTCCCCTTGTGTTTTGAGGCCTGTTAGGTCACAGAATATTCTAACAATGTCCAGGTTCTTTTGCATCCCCTCCCAGGAGCTACTTAATAATACTAGATCATCGGCAAATGCCATAGTTGTTATTTGCTTCGTGTGGTGCTGATAACCAAGACCTTCCTCTTCCAGTTTGCACAGGAGAGGATCTATAGCTAGGTTGAATAGAATCGGAGACATCGGATCACCCTGCTTAACACCAATCTGAATCCTAATAGGCTCTGACTGCTCCTTCTTCATATCGATATATGTTTTGGTATTCTTGTACATGTTGGAGATGAGGTTGATGATGTGATTGTCAACCCCTTTCTGTTTCAGAACTTCTATTATGTGAACGTGGCTGACGGTGTCGAAGGCTTTGGCAATGTCGACAAATACCACTCCCAGGGGCCGTCGTTCAGTCTTTGCATGTCTTATCAATAGCTTCAGGAGTTTCAGGTTTTCAGAACATCCTGATGATCTTATAAATCCCCTCTGTCTCGGATTGATCGGGCATGCTTTTGTTATTCTCGCTGTCAGGATCCTGGAGAACAGCCTCAGGACTATCGATCCGATGGTGATTGGTCGCCAGTTGTTGATGTCGGTCTGACGCTCCTGTAAGGCTGATTTAGATATTAATACAGTTCTGCATTCCTTGATGACGTCTGGAATGGCGCCTGATAACAGCCACAGGTTGAATAGTTCCATCAGCTGTGTATGGTCAGGATCCATCCCCACGAGGTGCCTCAGATCTAATCCGTCCGGCCCTGGGGCTGCATGCTTACTCATCTCTTTGATGTTTTTCTTGATCTCCTTGCTTGTGATCATAAGTTCGAAGGCGGTGTTGTCTGATCTACCCCTCGAGAAGAAGCCACCTAGACCCTGGAACGATCCTGTTGTTTCCCATCTCGTTTGGAAGGTCTTGTGTAGTTCTGCCAGAGGGATGTTGCATCTCAAGGACTCCACGTCATCCAGTATGATACTGGCCAGCTTCCTTCTGTCCATTTGGAATAGGCGCTGGAACCTCAGGAACTGTCCCCTTCTCCTGGCTCTCTTCTTCATCCACTCCGTTGATGTTTTTGCAGGGTGGGCTTTTCGGGTCACCTGGTGCTTCTTCTTTTGGGTGGCCTTCGTTTCTTGAGATAGATCGAGACGAGATGAGAAGCAGGTCTCAAATGAGTCTTCAATTAAGTCGGCCGCATTGCCATCACCATCGAGCACCTTTCTAAATGTGTCTTGAAGAATGGGCAGCTTTTCTGATGTTATCCATCTTAAAACTGTTCTCTTATACTGGGTTCTTATACCTTCTGCTATAGGGTGTTCATCAGTCTCTCCAGCTGTTTCCAGATGTTGTACCCAGTCTTGGTTATCATCTTCCACTTCCGCTGGAGGTTTTTTGTGAAGGTCTCGTCTCTTGTCACTGATTTGTTTTGGTGTTTTAGATGGAATATGTTCTGCAATGAGTTTATTGATATCTTTGGCCCCCTTGTATTGTTGGTCTAATTTGATTAATAGGGCGACTTCTTCTTCTGACCAGCATTTTTTATGTAGTCCCCTAGCAGAGCTTTCTTTTGGACGGGATGCCGCGATACGTTCCTGATTACGAAGTATGGGGTGGGCCAGACGTTTATGCTGTCCTAATCCTATTTTAGTTGTAAATATTTTATTGCATTCCTCACATGAAAAGCCACTCACTGGCTCCTTATTTACAGCCCCTTTACATTTGGGGACATGACATGCTATACTATGGTGTTTCTCATTAATTCTACCACATTTATTACATTCAAATAAGATCTTTCTTTTCCCGTGGGTTCTCTGCAGGTGTTCTATTAATGATGATATTTTATTAAGTATAGTTTTACAATATGGACAAGAATGTTCTTTGGATGGAATTTTAAGTACCGGTGTATTGGGTACGGGTGTACTATTGGGATGAGGAGGAGGCGATAGAGGGTCTGGTTGAACCATGGCCGGTGGTGGTGTGGGGTCCCCCTCTCCCTCGGTGACCCTTCTTTTATTAATCCTGGGTCCTGAAGGGGAAGGTTCTTCACCCTCCTCCGGTAGCATGGCTAAACCTTGGGGAGACGGTTGAGCCATGTCCTTTGGTGATATGGGGTCCCCCTCCACTTCAGCAGCCCTTCCTTTATTGATCTTGGGCTCTGGAGTGGAAGGTTCTTCATACACCTCGGGAAACAAAGCTAAACCATCATATTGTGCATTGGTGGTGTCATTATCATTATATTCATTTGAATTAAATATTATTATATTTGCTAAATTTACCGTTTCCTCTTTTGAATTAATTTGGTAATTTGTATTATTATGTAATTTCTGTTCTTGATAAATAAATTGTTCAGTTT
>NW_027437709.1:132500-140000 GCF_965140245.1 Athene noctua
GCGGCACGGAGAGCCCTACACGGCGGCGGCGCCAGCGCCGGAGGGGGACGCCCCCCTGCCGCCCGCGGCACGCCTCCAGGCCCGCCCGGGCAGACGCGGCCCGGACACGCTTTTCTTCCCTCGCTTTGGCCCGGTTTCTTTCGCGGCTCGACCGCCCTCGCCGCCCAGCGCTGCTTGCGGCCGGCACCCACGGGCACCCGGACCGAGGTCGGCACCGGCGCCTCGGCGTGGTTTAGGACACCTGGTGGCTCGCGGGGCCACGCGGCTGTCACACAGCCTGGTTCGGTAAGGAAGGCCCAGGAAACCCCCCCCCGCGCCGAGCGGCAGCAGGACAGGGTGAGGTGACACGGGGGAGGCACGCGCCTCGCCGCCGTCGCCACGGCCCCCTTCTCGCTCGGGGGGGGGAAGAGACTAGGACGATACCTCGCTCACAGCGGGGAAGCGAATTGGAAAGGAGACCGCCCTGCCTGAACACCGGACGCCACCGCGGCTCCCTATTACGGGGAGTACAGCAGAGCCGGCCCGCCGGGGGCCCTTTCCGACGCGACCCCAAGTGCCTCATCGATCAGCGAAGGCCACAACGGCCACGGGTCCTGGGACAGCGACAGCCACCGCGCGCCTGCCCTCGGCCACCCGCAAGCGGGCGGGCGGACGACGCGGGGCTCTGCGTGCGAGCGAGCAGGGGCGACATCCGTGACAGGTGCTCCGGCGGCTTCAACACCGGCAGAGCCGGCTCGCCGCGAAGCCTGTCCGACGTGCCCGAGGCCAGCCTCAGTAGGCTACGCCTCCGTACCGGTACCAGTCGAGGGGGTGGGGGACCGGGTGCGCGGGATGTGCCCCGCCACCGCCGCCACCCACCCGCCACGCACAAGGATTCCCTTCAGCCGACTCGGCTGGACCGGGGTAAAGCCGCGACAGGCTCGACTCCGCCGGTCTTCCAGCGTTCAAGTGCCGGCGGCCGCCGCCGGCCACCGGCCTTTGCCCAACAAACGCAGGGAACAGGTTACCCCGGAGAGAAAAAGCCAGGTGTGGAACAGCTCAGGCGGGGGGCCGGGGGAAAGCCGCTGAAGGCTCAGGACACCCCGCCGGCCATCTGCATCCGGCTGCCGGACACCACCACCGGCCAAAAACAAAAAAACGTGCTGTACCCGCATCGCGGGCTCCGGCTTAGGGCCAGAGAGCAAAGGAACCGAGGCGCCGACCAACCTCGCTCACAGCACCGTGCAGACCTCCCCTTCACTGAGCCCGGCTGGTACAAACCAGGGACGCCAGGAGCAGACCGGACACCGCAGGCCGCCCCACGTATGGCATCTGCACCAGGAAAAAAAGAAAGCGGAAAAGAGGACCGAGGCGCCGCCGCCTCGCCTTACCATCATCCAGCTTCTCAGGGGACCAGAGTGGTGGGGGGGGGTAGCCGCTGAAGGCTCGAGACACCCCACCACGGCCATCTGCACCCGGCTGCCAGCCAACACCGGCGGCCAAAAACGTACCGTGCTGTGCCCATGTCACGGGCTCCGGCTTAGGGCCGAGAGAGCAAAGGACCCGAGGAGTCGACTAGCCTTCGCTCACAGCACCGTGCAGACCTCCCTTCACCGAGCCCGGCCGGTAGAAACCAGGGACGCCGAGAGCCGGCCGGACACCACAGGCCGCCCCGCACGTATGGCATACGATACCGGCAACGAAAGGAGTAAACCAAGAACCAGGGAGGCGCCGCCGCCTCTCGCCTTACCATCGTCGGGCTCTCGGGGGGCCGGGGGGGGGGGGCCACCCACCGGTGGCTCGAGACACACCCCCCCCGGGCCGTCTGCATCCAAGCTGCCGGCCACCGCGACCAGCCAAAACCGTGGTGTGCCCATGCCACGGGCTCCGGCTTAAGGCCGGCAAACAAAGGGAGCAGGTGCCGCCGCCGCCACCTCTCGTCCCATCCCCAAGGCCCCCTCAAGGAGCTGGGCAACAGCCCCCGACGGGCTGGAACCGTACGGAGCACCGCTGTGTCAACACACATACCGGCGCTCCCCCCCTCCGCCATCATCGGGCTCTCGGGGGACCGGGGGGGGGACGGGGGTAACCACCCACGGTAGTCTCACAGCTCGGCTCCCCCCCCCAGTATCCAGCGTTCAAGTGCCGCCAGCCGCCTCCGGCCACCGGTCTTCGGCCTCTCCCGTGCACCTCTGCCCGTCCTTTTCTCACCACTCGGCAGCGACCGCCCCAACGCCGCCCGGCTTCGTGCCGTTCGGCATCTCTCTGGGTGCTCTCGGTTCCGTGCACGCTCGCCTGACAGAGCACCGGCTTGAGAACCGTGCCCAATTCCCCGGGGGAAACCACCGTCTGCGGCCGCCCAGCATTCCACTTGGCCGGCTAAGCCGCGTGCCCTCGCTCGGTGGCGCTTGTCTGGAGCAGAGACGCCTCGTGCCCCTATATAAGGAGAATATGGGTCCGCGCCGGAAAGGGGCGCTTAAAGGCAGTGTCTGCCTGCCAGCGGGGGAGGCGCTGCAGAGACGCCGACTCTTACGATGACCTAACTGGAGGCAGCGCGAAACAGCGACCCCTTGGAGGAACTGCCGGAGCCAACAGGTCTGCCCGCGCTCTAAGTCCCGAAGGAGCCGGGTAGACCTGGCAGCCCTTTCGACGGACGCTGAGCCGGCCGCCGGCAACGTGGAGCCGGGTACACCTAGCGGCCACCGCCGGTCGCCTCGGAGGTGGGTAGACCTGACGGCCGCCTCACGCCCCGGAGGCGGGTAGACCTGACGGCCGCCTCACGCCCCGGAGGCGGGTAGACCTGACGGCCGCCACACGCCGCGGAGGCGGGTAGACCTGACGGCCGCCACACGCCCCGGAGGCGGGTAGACCTGACGGCCGCCTCACGCCGCGGAAGCGGGTAGACCTGACGGCCGCCTCACGCCCCGGAGGCGGGTAGACCTGACGGCCGCCTCACGCCCCGGAGGCGGGTAGACCTGACGGCCGCCTCACGCCCCGGAGGCGGGTAGACCTGACGGCCGCCTCACGCCGCGGAAGCGGGTAGACCTGACGGCCGCCTCACGCCCCGGAGGCGGGTAGACCTGACGGCCGCCTCACGCCCCGGAAGCGGGTAGACCTGACGGCCGCCTCACGCCCCGGAGGCGGGTAGACCTGACGGCCGCCTCACGCCCCGGAGGCGGGTAGACCTGACGGCCGCCACACGCCCCGGAGGCGGGTAGACCTGACGGCCGCGTCGCGCCCCGGAGGCGGGTAGACCTGACGGCCGCCTCACGCCCCGGAGGCGGGTAGACCTGACGGCCGCCACACGCCCCGGAGGCGGGTAGACCTGACGGCCGCCTCACGCCCCGGAGGCGGGTAGACCTGACGGCCGCCTCACGCCCCGGAGGCGGGTAGACCTGACGGCCGCCTCACGCCGCGGAGGCGGGTAGACCTGACGGCCGCCTCACGCCCCGGAGGCGGGTAGACCTGACGGCCGCCTCACGCCCCGGAGGCGGGTAGACCTGACGGCCGCGTCGCGCCCCGGAGGCGGGTAGACCTGACGGCCGCCTCACGCCCCGGAGGCGGGTAGACCTGACGGCCGCCACACGCCCCGGAGGCGGGTAGACCTGACGGCCGCCTCACGCCCCGGAGGCGGGTAGACCTGACGGCCGCCTCACGCCCCGGAGGCGGGTAGACCTGACGGCCGCCTCACGCCGCGGAGGCGGGTAGACCTGACGGCCGCCTCACGCCCCGGAGGCGGGTAGACCTGACGGCCGCCTCACGCCCCGGAGGCGGGTAGACCTGACGGCCGCCTCACGCCCCGGAGGCGGGTAGACCTGACGGCCGCCTCACGCCCCGGAGGCGGGTAGACCTGACGGCCGCCACACGCCCCGGAGGCGGGTAGACCTGACGGCCGCCACACGCCGCGGAGGCGGGTAGACCTGACGGCCGCCTCACGCCGCGGAGGCGGGTAGACCTGACGGCCGCCTCACGCCCCGGAGGCGGGCAGACCTGTCGGCCGCTTCACGCCCCGGAGGCGGGTAGACCTGGCGGCCGCGTCGTGCGAGACATTTTTGTTTCGATAGATGCCAATGAAATCCGAAAAAAAATAAATGAAAAGGGAAATTTTTTTTCTTAACGCACCCCCGCACCCCCGCGCCCCGCCGCGCTCTCATGTGCACGCAGCACCAGCCCCCCCACCCCCCCGCCCCGACCCGTTGGCTGCCATGCAGTCGCTGGCATCATTCGCTGCCCGCCCCCTCGGCCGCCAGTCAGCCCCTCTGCGCCGCGCCACTCCGCGCCGCACGGCGCCGCCCGCCACTCCCCCCCCCCGCTTCCCGCGGCTGCCAGGGGACCCGGCAGAAGCGGCGACGTTCCCCGCACCTCACCCCCAACGGAGACGCCCGTCTCGCTGGAGCGAGTTCGCATCGGGAACCGGGCGCTTTTCGCCGGGTCGGGGTCCCGGCGCTGCCGGGCGGTCCTCGGCTTCAGCTGTTGGTTTCGCAGCGTGGGTTTAGCTTTAGTCTCGGGGGAGGGGGGGTGTGGGGGGGGGTGCGTGTGTGTGTTTTTATTTTGTTTCTTTCCCCCCGCCTTTCGCTGTGCCGCAGAGGCGTGGGCACCGGGCGCCCTTCACCGGGTCCGGGTCCGGGTCCGGGTCCGGGTCCGGGTCCGGGTCCCGGCGTTGCCAGGCGCTCGCTGGCATTCGCGTTTAGGTTTTTTTCGACGGGGTTGGGGTGGGGGGGTGGGAAGGGGGCTCCCGGGCTTTATGTGTGGGAATGGGGGGTGTGTGCGCGTGTGTGTGTGTGTGTGTGTGTGTGTTGTTCGGATTGTTGTTTTGTTGTTTGTTCCCCCCCCCCCCCCCCCCCCCCCCGCCGCGACACACACGCGCTCGGACACACACGCAGAGACACAGAGAGAGAGAGAGAGAGAGAGAGCGCGCGCGCGAGAGAGAGAGACACAGGCGCGCGCACACACACACACACACGCACACACAGACACAGACACACGCACGCGCACACACACAGACACCCCCAGCCCCCCACCCCCCCCAGCCCCCCGACCCCCACCGTCGCCCGCGCGCCCGAAGAGCCGTTGGTCCCCGCCCCACCGCTGCAACTCCGGAGCTGCAGGGCGGTGGGTGCGGCCGCCAACCGACCGCAGCCTCCTCGGCGCCGCGGAGCACTACGGCTGGGGGGTGGGGGATCGGGGGCGGTTTCTGTTACACCACCACCACCACCACCACCCGCCCTCGCTGCTCTCCCTCCCACCCCTTCGGCGTTCGTTTGGCTTTCAACCCGCGGCGGGAACGGAGCAGGCGGGCAGGAGGGCGGGCGGCCGAGCGACCGACTGAGGAAGGCGGGGAGCCGGGCCGCGGGCACGGCGCGGCAGGGACTCGGCAGCTGCGGGGGCTCAGCGTCCAAAACACGCGCCACCCATCATCGCCGCCGCCGGCGGGAGGCCCCTCCGGGCCCCCCGGCACGGAGGCGGCGGCGGCGACGCCGCTGGGTCCTAAGGTCTCCCGCCTTCCTTCCCTGGAGCGGCCAATGTGCTGCTGCTGGTGGAAAGCGGGCCGGAGGTAGGGGGCGGCCGGTCTCCTCGCGAACCCCGGGGGTGGCAGGGGGCGGCCGGTGTCACGGTGGACCTGGTGGCGGGAGGGGTGGGGGTTGGGGGGGGGTCGGCAGGGGGGTCGACAGAGCTCGTTGCGGCGGTGGGGGGGCGGGGGGGGGGGGGGGGTGGTGGGGGGGTGGTGTTGGTGGGGAGCGGTTTCTGTTGTTACACACACACCCCCGCCCCGTCGCTGCTCTCCCTCCCACCCCTTCGGCGTTCGTTTGGCTTTCAACCCGGGGCGGGAACGGAGCAGGCGGGCAGGAGGGCGGGCGGCCGAGCGACCGACTGAGGAAGGCGGGGAGCCGGGCCGCGGGCACGGCGCGGCAGGGACTCGGCAGCTGCGGGGGCTCAGCGTCCAAAACACGCGCCACCCATCATCGCCGCCGCCGGCGGGAGGCCCCTCCGGGCCCCCCGGCACGGAGGCGGCGGCGGCGACGCCGCTGGGTCCTAAGGTCTCCCGCCTTCCTTCCCTGGAGCGGCCAATGTGCTGCTGCTGGTGGAAAGCGGGCCGGAGGTAGGGGGCGGCCGGTCTCCTCGCGAACCCCGGGGGTGGCGGGGGCGGGGGGTGGGGGGGTGGGATGGGGCGGGGGGTGGCGGGGGGGGGTGGGTGGGCTGGGGGGTGGGGGGGGCGGCCGGTGTCACGGTGAACCTGGTGGCGGGAGGGTTGGGGGGGGGGGGGGGGGGGCGGGCTCGTCGCGGGCCAAGCGGCGGTGTTGGGGGGGCGCCGCCGGTCTCACGGAGAAGCACGTGGCGGGTGGGGCGGCTTTGGCGGGATGGGGGGGCGGCCGTATACGCGTGCGCGCGCGGGCAGCCCCAGGCAGACGGCTTCGGGCCGGGCAGCTTGTGGGGGTGCGGGGCAGGCGGGCGCACGTGCGTGGGCAGAGCGTGAGCTCCTGAACCGTTTCTGAATCGATGCCCTAGCGCTGGTCAGGCTTCCGCTTGACCTCTCCGTTCGTGATTCTCGTCGCGTGTTTTCAGGTCCGCGTTCGATCCCGTCTCAGCCGAACTCTTCCCTGCCGGTTCCGACCCTCGCGTCCGTACGCTAGCCGGCAGCTGCGCTGGCCCCGTCGCCTCCCCAGTTGAAGGTGAGATCACGAGGGGCGCTGCATAAGCCAGGCCTCGCCTCGCCGCTGGCCTGCCTACCGGCTCGAAAGCTGCAGGAGACCCCCTCGCGTGAGAGCCCACCAGCCACGGCCCGGCCCAGGCCCATCACGTCCTAGTCCAGGCGTGACTTCGCCGCGAGAGGCTCAGGCCACGGCCTGCTCCCTGCCTTGGAGCTACGCGGGTGCCCGTGTCATCCCGAGCCGCCGCCTGCTTCAAGCCAGGGCCCGCTCGGGCACGGCGTGACGTCACAGGCAGCTCGGGAGCCCGGGCCCGGAAGCGCCCTGTTACCCCTCCTCGGCTACTTGTGACGTCACAAGGGGCAGGCGGCGGGGAGCGCGGGGGCTGCCGGGAGGGGGTGGCGGGAATGCCGGCCAGAGACCCGGCCGTGCTGGGACCCCACGCGGACGCAGACACCGGTCGATGCCAGCGGTCGCACGGCGGCCAGCGGGTCCGGGCAGGGCAGCGGCGTGAGCACCGCAGGGGGAGGCGGCTGTAGAAAAAAAAAAAACAACTAATTTTTCCTTTTCATCTCTCTTTTCCCGTTTCTGTGGTGGCTGCGATCGCAACCCAGAAAAGACGACGACGGCACGGGGCGGGAGGTTGCAGCTTCATGCCTTGTATTACAGGCGCTGCAATCTCGGACGAGCGGAGGGTAAAAAACCGAAATGACACGCTCCTCTCACCCCCACCGCCGCCAACCGGCAGCCCTGCACCTCGCCGAGAGAAGCACGTACGCTTAAATCTGGGGAGCCCGCATCCACCCCGCCAGTACGACGTGGGTACCAGGCCGGTTGCGGGCCGGCAGGTCTACCCGGCCGGCCGGCCGGGAGG
>NW_027437709.1:145000-147500 GCF_965140245.1 Athene noctua
CAATCTTTTGGAATGGTTTTAATGGGGACCTTTCTATTCTCTGAAGCCAATCTGTCATTTTGTCAAGTAATTTTGGTTTGGTTATACCTATCCAGGGGTCAATGTACAGTCCGAGGTATTTCTCGGTGTTGTTTGGGTGTATCATGTTGAGGGGAATGCCTTTAATAGTCCATGGGGGACAGTCATTGATGGTATATGAATCTTTTGTCGGCTTGATGTAAAAGCCGTGACATTTTTCCCCTTGTGTTTTGAGGCCTGTTAGGTCACAGAATATTCTAACAATGTCCAGGTTCTTTTGCATCCCCTCCCAGGAGCTACTTAATAATACTAGATCATCGGCAAATGCCATAGTTGTTATTTGCTTCGTGTGGTGCTGATAACCAAGACCTTCCTCTTCCAGTTTGCACAGGAGAGGATCTATAGCTAGGTTGAATAGAATCGGAGACATCGGATCACCCTGCTTAACACCAATCTGAATCCTAATAGGCTCTGACTGCTCCTTCTTCATATCGATATATGTTTTGGTATTCTTGTACATGTTGGAGATGAGGTTGATGATGTGATTGTCAACCCCTTTCTGTTTCAGAACTTCTATTATGTGAACGTGGCTGACGGTGTCGAAGGCTTTGGCAATGTCGACAAATACCACTCCCAGGGGCCGTCGTTCAGTCTTTGCATGTCTTATCAATAGCTTCAGGAGTTTCAGGTTTTCAGAACATCCTGATGATCTTATAAATCCCCTCTGTCTCGGATTGATCGGGCATGCTTTTGTTATTCTCGCTGTCAGGATCCTGGAGAACAGCCTCAGGACTATCGATCCGATGGTGATTGGTCGCCAGTTGTTGATGTCGGTCTGACGCTCCTGTAAGGCTGATTTAGATATTAATACAGTTCTGCATTCCTTGATGACGTCTGGAATGGCGCCTGATAACAGCCACAGGTTGAATAGTTCCATCAGCTGTGTGTGGTCAGGATCCATCCCCACGAGGTGCCTCAGATCTAATCCGTCCGGCCCTGGGGCTGCATGCTTACTCATCTCTTTGATGTTTTTCTTGATCTCCTTGCTTGTGATCATAAGTTCGAAGGCGGTGTTGTCTGATCTACCCCTCGAGAAGAAGCCACCTAGACCCTGGAACGATCCTGTTGTTTCCCATCTCGTTTGGAAGGTCTTGTGTAGTTCTGCCAGAGGGATGTTGCATCTCAAAGACTCCACGTCATCCAGTATGATACTGGCCAGCTTCCTTCTGTCCATTTGGAATAGGCGCTGGAACCTCAGGAACTGTCCCCTTCTCCTGGCTCTCTTCTTCATCCACTCCGTTGATGTTTTTGCAGGGTGGGCTTTTCGGGTCACCTGGTGCTTCTTCTTTTGGGTGGCCTTCGTTTCTTGAGATAGATCGAGGCGAGATGAGAAGCAGGTCTCAAATGAGTCTTCAATTAAGTCGGCCGCATTGCCATCACCATCGAGCACCTTTCTAAATGTGTCTTGAAGAATGGGCAGCTTTTCTGATGTTATCCATCTTGAAACTGTTCTCTTATACTGGGTTCTTATACCTTCTGCTATAGGGTGTTCATCAGTCTCTCCAGCTGTTTCCAGATGTTGTACCCAGTCTTGGTTATCATCTTCCACTTCCGCTGGAGGTTTTTTGTGAAGGTCTCGTCTCTTGTCACTGATTTGTTTTGGTGTTTTAGATGGAATATGTTCTGCAATGAGTTTATTGATATCTTTGGCCCCCTTGTATTGTTGGTCTAATTTGATTAATAGGGCGACTTCTTCTTCTGACCAGCATTTTTTATGTAGTCCCCTAGCAGAGCTTTCTTTTGGACGGGATGCCGCGATACGTTCCTGATTACGAAGTATGGGGTGGGCCAGACGTTTATGCTGTCCTAATCCTATTTTAGTTGTAAATATTTTATTGCATTCCTCACATGAAAAGCCACTCACTGGCTCCTTATTTACAGCCCCTTTACATTTGGGGACATGACATGCTATACTATGATGTTTCTCATTAATTCTACCACATTTATTACATTCAAATAAGATCTTTCTTTTCCCGTGGGTTCTCTGCAGGTGTTCTATTAATGATGATATTTTATTAAGTATAGTTTTACAATATGGACAAGAATGTTCTTTGGATGGAATTTTAAGTACCGGTGTATTGGGTACGGGTGTACTATTGGGATGAGGAGGAGGCGATAGAGGGTCTGGTTGAACCATGGCCGGTGGTGGTGTGGGGTCCCCCTCTCCCTCGGTGACCCTTCTTTTATTAATCCTGGGTCCCGAAGGGGAAGGTTCTTCACCCTCCTCCGGTAGCATGGCTAAACCTTGCGGAGACGGTTGAGCCATGTCCTTTGGTGATATGGGGTCCCCCTCCACTTCAGCAGCCCTTCCTTTATTGATCTTGGGCTCTGGAGTGGAAGGTTCTTCATACACCTCGGGAAACAAAGCTAAACCATCATATTGTGCATTGGTGGTGTCATTATCATTATATTCATTTGAATT
>NW_027437709.1:152500-155000 GCF_965140245.1 Athene noctua
AGGAAAGCCGCGCCGCCGCCAACGACGACGACGACGCCCAAACGACTCGCCCCAGCCCGGAACGCGAGACCGACGCACGCGCGCGAGGCGCGCCCGGAGACGGCCCCCGGGGACGCGGACGGCCCGCCACGGCCGACCGGGCGCGCGGCGCGGCGGAGGCGCGGAGGGCACGCCGAGGGGAAGCGGGCGGACGGACAGGACGGACGGACGGGAGGGGGGGGGCCGGGCCCGACGCCGACCGCACGCGCGGTCGCCGCCGCAGCCGCAACCCCCGAACCACCGCCGCCGCCGCCGCCGCCGCACCCCCCCCACCGAGCCCACCCCCGGCCTCCGCCGCCCGGAGCGCGGCGGCTACGACGGGGAAGGGAGAAGAAGGCGGGGGGCCAGTGGCGACGGGGAGGACCCCCGTTCCCACGGCGCACGCCCCGCACGCGAGCGGCAGCACGGCACGGTACCGCCGCGGTACCCACCCGCAGACAGCCGCCCGCGCGGGAGGAGGCCGGGGAAGAGGCCCGCGCCTCTCCCCCCCCGACACCTCGGCCCTTCCCCACCGCCGCGCCCGACCCGGCCGGACCGAACCAACGGGCCGCCCGGCCCCGGCGGGACGAGGCTCCGCCAAGCGGGCGTTCCGGGAGCGGGGAGCTTCGGAGCGCTCCCCGAGTCTCCACTTAGGGGGACGAAGGCCCTCGGCCGACACCGACGGGCCTGCGAGGCACCCCAGCCGCGCCGCCGCGGACGCCGCCCGCCCGCCCGCCGAGGCGAGGCGGGGAGGGACGGCGCACCGGCCGGCGATTGATCGTCAAGCGACGCTCAGACAGGCGTAGCCCCGGGAGGAACCCGGGGCCGCAAGTGCGTTCGAAGTGTCGATGATCAATGTGTCCTGCAATTCACATTAATTCTCGCAGCTAGCTGCGTTCTTCATCGACGCACGAGCCGAGTGATCCACCGCTAAGAGTTGTCTGCCTTTCGGCACCGCCCCGCGCGCGCGGAGGGGCCGGGACCGCTCCGCAGAAGCGGCCCCCTTCTCGGACGACGGACCGCCGCCCCACCGACCGACCGACCGCCCCCCTCCGCACGCGCGGAGGGGGCGCGCGACGACCGGCGGGCGACGGTCGCGCCTCGCCTCAGATGACCGTACCGACATCACAACGGAGGGAAGGAAGGGAAGGGTGAAACAAGCTCCGAACGGCAAGGGCCCGGGGAGCCCGCGCTCCCGACCGACCTGGGGAAACAACAAGCACCTTGCTCGCTTCGGAGGCGGCCCAGGCGCCCGGGCTCGGCCCGGCCTCCGCACGGAGGGCCGGCGGCGCGTCCGACCGCGCGCCCGGACCTGCACCCGCCTCTCGCTCGCGCGGAGGGGGGAAACCACAGACGCTGACCGCCGCGCGGGCGACCAGCGGGGGCGCCCCGCTCGCGCCGCGCGCGCCTCCGCGCCGCCCAGCGCCCGCGCGCTGCGACAGCCGGCTCCTTGCCCCCGTGGCCCCGAAACCCCGGCTCTCGCCCCGACGCCGGGAACGCCCGCGCGGCGCCGCCGCCGCACCACACCGGAGACAGGGACGGACGGCCAACCGCCGGAACCCGAGACGGCGACGCGACGCCGCCGCCCGGCGCTCCGCCCGACCGCCGCCCGGCCACCGCACCGCCGCGGCTGCCCTCCCGGAGCCGCCGCCGCCGCTTCTCGTCTCGGCCCCTTCCGCAGGCACGCGCCAGGCAGAAGGCGGACGCCGCTGAGCCGGAGGCGACGCCCCCTCTCCCCGCTTCCGCGCGGAGAACGGGACGGGGAACGCCCCTCGGCCGCCCACCCGCCTCGCCTGACCGAGACCGGGAAAGGCGACTGCGAAGCGACGGGCAGGACCCGGGACGGGACAGGCCACGCGGCCGGCCACCGAGCGACCGCCGGCCGGCACGCCGAGCGGCGGCGCCGCCGCCGCCGCTCGGGCCCGGGGGCTGCGCCGCCCCTCCCCTCAGCCGGGGCGGGAAGGGGTGGGGGTGGCAAGCAAGGAGCACGAAGCCGCAAGCGCGCCGCTGCGCGTCCACGGAGACGCGGCGGCCCGAGCAGGCCGCCCCGCCCGGCGAGACCCCCGACCGTGGGGGAATCGCCATCGCCCCCGACGGCGAGAGAGCCCGCGCTCCCCGCCGGGGGGGGGGGAGGTTCCCCTTCGCGTTTCGAGGGCGAGGCAGGCCGGCTGCGGCCGACCGAACGCCGCCGGTCTCGCCGCCGAGACCGGACCGCGGAGAAGGGGGGGCAGGGGGGACACCCCTCCCCGGCGCGGCCGCCCGAGGGGACAAAAAGCCCACGGCGTGGGCGGCGGCCGCCATGGCCAGGGCCTGCACGAGAGCGACTCCCGCCCCTGGAGGCTCAACCGCCGCACACGGCCGGGGCCCGCCCCTGCGGGTCGCACCGAGCCGCCCGAGTCTTTAAACCTCCGCCCGGCTCCGCGGCCTTCGACCCCCGGGCTCAGCCGAGGGAGGGCCGCGGAGGCGCGGACGCTAGGTACCT
>NW_027437709.1:160000-162060 GCF_965140245.1 Athene noctua
GGCCTTTGCCCAACAAACGCAGGGAACAGGTTACCCCGGAGAGAAAAAGCCAGGTGTGGAACAGCTCAGGCGGGGGGCCGGGGGAAAGCCGCTGAAGGCTCAGGACACCCCGCCGGCCATCTGCATCCGGCTGCCGGACACCACCACCGGCCAAAAACAAAAAAACGTGCTGTACCCGCATCGCGGGCTCCGGCTTAGGGCCAGAGAGCAAAGGAACCGAGGCGCCGACCAACCTCGCTCACAGCACCGTGCAGACCTCCCCTTCACTGAGCCCGGCTGGTACAAACCAGGGACGCCAGGAGCAGACCGGACACCGCAGGCCGCCCCACGTATGGCATCTGCACCAGGAAAAAAAGAAAGCGGAAAAGAGGACCGAGGCGCCGCCGCCTCGCCTTACCATCATCCAGCTTCTCAGGGGACCAGAGTGGTGGGGGGGGGTAGCCGCTGAAGGCTCGAGACACCCCACCACGGCCATCTGCACCCGGCTGCCAGCCAACACCGGCGGCCAAAAACGTACCGTGCTGTGCCCATGTCACGGGCTCCGGCTTAGGGCCGAGAGAGCAAAGGACCCGAGGAGTCGACTAGCCTTCGCTCACAGCACCGTGCAGACCTCCCTTCACCGAGCCCGGCCGGTAGAAACCAGGGACGCCGAGAGCCGGCCGGACACCACAGGCCGCCCCGCACGTATGGCATACGATACCGGCAACGAAAGGAGTAAACCAAGAACCAGGGAGGCGCCGCCGCCTCTCGCCTTACCATCGTCGGGCTCTCGGGGGGCCGGGGGGGGGGGGCCACCCACCGGTGGCTCGAGACACACCCCCCCCGGGCCGTCTGCATCCAAGCTGCCGGCCACCGCGACCAGCCAAAACCGTGGCGTGCCCATGCCACGGGCTCCGGCTTAAGGCCGGCAAACAAAGGGAGCAGGTGCCGCCGCCGCCACCTCTCGTCCCATCCCCAAGGCCCCCTCAAGGAGCTGGGCAACAGCCCCCGACGGGCTGGAACCGTACGGAGCACCGCTGTGTCAACACACATACCGGCGCTCCCCCCCTCCGCCATCATCGGGCTCTCGGGGGACCGGGGGGGGGACGGGGGTAACCACCCACGGTAGTCTCACAGCTCGGCTCCCCCCCCCAGTATCCAGCGTTCAAGTGCCGCCAGCCGCCTCCGGCCACCGGTCTTCGGCCTCTCCCGTGCACCTCTGCCCGTCCTTTTCTCACCACTCGGCAGCGACCGCCCCAACGCCGCCCGGCTTCGTGCCGTTCGGCATCTCTCTGGGTGCTCTCGGTTCCGTGCACGCTCGCCTGACAGAGCACCGGCTTGAGAACCGTGCCCAATTCCCCGGGGGAAACCACCGTCTGCGGCCGCCCAGCATTCCACTTGGCCGGCTAAGCCGCGTGCCCTCGCTCGGTGGCGCTTGTCTGGAGCAGAGACGCCTCGTGCCCCTATATAAGGAGAATATGGGTCCGCGCCGGAAAGGGGCGCTTAAAGGCAGTGTCTGCCTGCCAGCGGGGGAGGCGCTGCAGAGACGCCGACTCTTACGATGACCTAACTGGAGGCAGCGCGAAACAGCGACCCCTTGGAGGAACTGCCGGAGCCAACAGGTCTGCCCGCGCTCTAAGTCCCGACGGAGCCGGGTAGACCTGGCAGCCCTTTCGACGGACGCTGAGCCGGCCGCCGGCAACGTGGAGCCGGGTACACCTAGCGGCCACCGCCGGTCGCCTCGGAGGTGGGTAGACCTGACGGCCGCCTCACGCCCCGGAGGCGGGTAGACCTGACGGCCGCCTCACGCCCCGGAGGCGGGTAGACCTGACGGCCGCCACACGCCGCGGAGGCGGGTAGACCTGACGGCCGCCACACGCCCCGGAGGCGGGTAGACCTGACGGCCGCCTCACGCCGCGGAAGCGGGTAGACCTGACGGCCGCCTCACGCCCCGGAGGCGGGTAGACCTGACGGCCGCCTCACGCCCCGGAGGCGGGTAGACCTGACGGCCGCCTCACGCCCCGGAGGCGGGTAGACCTGACGGCCGCCTCACGCCCCGGAGGCGGGTAGACCTGACGGCC